>NW_024041987.1:0-25000 GCF_014851395.1 Micropterus salmoides | reverse complement strand
CAACAAAGGTGCAAATAATTGACCACAACAAAATCGTCTAAAGATTTATCTACAGAGCCACTGTGTCTGATCAGAAAATTATGATCCAAATAGCTTCACGTAATTACACATGTAACATTTGTACAACTGTGATGTATTGCTGATACGCTGCGAAAGTAGAGGAAGTTGCAACAGCAAAACATGGCCTATAGGAAATGTTTTCAGTAGTTTCATTTCCTTCAGGTTTACTTAACAACTGCGTTGCTACTTGCATTTTGTTTGCAGGAAGACACTGAAATTCTGCATTTTTTCACTTACCATGTCTTTATTGTAGTAGAATTTGATCTGCATGATACATGGTCTTGACACTCCTGCCCAGAGCTGTTTTGGCACTGCCCTCAGTAGGTAGTGCTGTGTCAGGGTTAGTGTGAGGCAGGCATGATGCCCTGTTTCCAGCCTTGGCAGTAAGCTGCAGAGCTTGGTGGTGTCATAAGCTGCAAAGCATTTCAGACATAGCCTCAGGCAGTTTTAGGATTTGAATTAGCGCTTCATATGAGTTAGCTTAACATCATGATCTTTTATCACCGGTGATTGTCAGGCCAGGTGTTGACATGTTGGCCTTGACAAACTGTATCTTAACCAAATTCAAGAAGTTGCAAGAAGTCGGACCTTGCTAAACTGCAATGAGACTGCAGTGAGACTACAGTGTTGTGTAATATGGTTGTGGTTTCCTCTTTGGCCCATGCCTTGAGATCTTGGCTTTGGATTAGCCCTCCACCCAGCCCAGCTCTGTACCACTCTAGCTCCATGTGTCCAAAGAGTTGCTACTCAATGTCAGGCTTGATGACCTCATTGGCTGGCTGTGGTAGTGCAAAGCAGCTGAGCAGAATCAAAGCCTTCTTGTTGGACACTGTTGCTGTTTGGTCAGCACCAGGTGTTTTAATTCACTTAACTGTTAAAAAAAAACATTATTACGGTACACAGTGTTAACTACGTAACTGGGGCTCTCGAGCTCCCTGACACTTGCGACAACACTTGAAAGTCACATCCTGCTGTAAGTTTCATTTTCTCCCCCTTTTTATTTTTCCATATGGTTGCTAGAGCGTGACATGAGAGGATTTTCACTGCCCCCCCTCGCTCGCACAAAAATAATTATGTCTTGTCCCAATCCTGGAAGAATGACTCCCATCCCATCCCATACCAGAGTAAAATAAATCTGAAAATAGTGTTTATTCATATTAGAAATGCATATTTATATATAAAAACGGACATCTGAATCCCGTACTACCCACTTCAGTTTACTTTTTGTCCTGTCCCAATCCTTTGATAAATAGTGAAATTGACTCCCATCATGTGGGAATTCCACTGGAATCCTGAAAAAAAGTCAGCCTCTAATGGCTACCTGGGCATCTCTTGGGAAATACTATACCTGTTTGCAGTGAAATTAAAATAAACTTACTATCTCTTCTCAGCAGCCTGGAGATGAGATTGTGGCAGGAAGAATGTGATGTCAATGTTGTCATTAATTTTCTTTGCAAATGATATTTAACTGTTATCTTTTGCAGGCCACTTCTGTTCAGCCTAACATGCCCCCCTTTTTTTCTTTTAGCTCCAAAACTTAGGGATCAATCCCGCCAACATAGGCTTCAGCACCCCTAACCATGGAGTCCGATAAGTTCATCTGTATCCGGGAGAAGGTGGGCGAGCAGACTCAGGTGGTGATCATTGATATGGCGGACCCCAACACACCTATCCGCAGGCCCATCTCAGCCGACAGCGCCATCATGAATCCAGCCAGCAAGGTCATTGCACTTAAAGGTAAGGCAGTGTATTGGCATTGCAGAGGCCACATTTCTCTAAATCAGTGTAGGAATTAGCACAGAAAAGAGAGCGAGAACTACTTTATATTACTTCAGTGTTGTATTTTAACTAACCCCCCTGTAAGGGACCTGCAGCATTCAGTTCTGACATGTTTGGTCAATATAGTGACATTATCCATTTAATAATTAAGAGTATTTCAAAATTATTTTCATCTGTTTATGCCCATATACATCCAGCTACCTTAGTTTTCTGCCTATGAAGTAGGTTTTATTGGCCAACATGTATTGTTTTTTCCAAACATTTGTCCTGTAAATATTCAAAATGGCATATTTTTATTTTTTTGTCCAACATCCATGATTGCTTTGACTTTTTTGTTGTTTTTGTTTTTGTCTTTTCTATGTTCTTTTTTTTTTTCTTTACTGCTTTCTTATGTGTTTGCAGACGGTGAGTTGAAATTTAACTACTTCATTGTGGAAGTAAAATCCTGTTTTCAAGACCGTTTTTATGAAATTATCCAAACTTATCCCATTCAGTATTGCCCTCTTCAGTAAATAAATGAAGAGTACAGACTATATTGGTTTACAGCTGACATGACTATATCTACCATTGTGTACCAATGGATCATTTAAACCCTGGTTTTGGTACATTTCTCTTTAAACCTATAAGTTAATGGCCTAGCCTTTAATATTTTTCATATTTCTTAACCCATTTCTGGATGATTCTGTGGACCTGTGATCCATATCTAGGCCATTGGAAATATTTCTTTGTAAACAGGATTTAGCTTTCACAGCCTTATAGCTTGCTGGCATTCCATCATTTTTATTACATGTACAAGTGATTAAGAACCTGTTTTACATGTGATAATGGTCATTTTAATTCACATTTCTTCTCAATTTCCATTTGAAATCCATGTCTTCTTCCATCTGTGTGATGTGGTAATTACCCAAACCTGTTGTTTCACTTGTTTCCCGCTGTGTTTAATATTTGTTATTTAATTTAGCAACTTTTGGCAAACTTGTGGTTCTCTATACCAAGGGCTGAAGATTAGTATTACCAGACAGCCTAGACTTAAAGCGCTGACTTGCAACTGTGTGGGAAGTCTCGTGGCATCTGACCGCAGGACTGGTTTGATTTCACATGTTCCTGGTGGGACATTGTTCTATCATAAGTAGATCCAGATGAGGAATGAAATGGGTCAAGAAGAGACTTTAAAAAATAACCTGTGAGGCTTGTTCGTCAGGGTGTGAGAAGTAGAGTTAAGGAGCACTTTCTCTTCAGCAGATCCATAAGCCTAACCGCCTTGTGTGTCCATCTGTGTTCAGCTCTTGGCCGTGGCTCTGTCCAGCTATTAAAATTACACTTTATGAGCCAAACAGCTTGTCTTAGGATGTTTTGCTGAACTATCTCTCTGTGGTCACAGTATTATGCTATGAAATGAGTGGCTGTCTAAGGCCCCCTGGTCATACAGGTTTTCTTGTAAAATGATTTTGATCAGTTTAAATGATCCTTAGGGCGTTGACATGACCAAATTATTAACCCCTGCTCATTGTTTCTTGTCAAATAGTGTAAAATACTAACTAGTCACCTAGTGAACATCAGTTAGTGTTAATGTTATACATTGCGGAGTGAGGAGGTAATAACAGGTTGAATGTCCTTTTTGTTTGGTTAATGCAGTGGTGTCGATGGTAGAAGAACTTTGTAGGTTTGACAGTTTGTGTAAAACTGGCCCTCCTCACTTTAACATCCTTTCTTTGCTGACTGTTTTCCCTAAAGGACAACGTACAGTTATAAATTGTGTGCGGAGCTTTTCTTGAGTTGTAGCTCATTGCTGATAAACATGTGACATACAGACAAGAGCAGGAGTGACCATTCTCAAAATAATTATATCTCTTATAATGCTCCCTGGATACATGTTACACAGCAAACACATAAGGATTGTCGAAAAGCTGCAAAGAAAAAGACCACCGCAATAAGCAGTAAACGGGGTCGTCCTGTGATTAGGACAGCTCAGATAATTCTTCCCGCAAAAAACAAACAAGAAAAAATGGGACAAAAATCATGAGTAAAAATAACGAGTCCTACAAATGCAAACATTTCAGCAGCTCACATTCCTCATCAGCCACAGCACACATGAGTTGTGTGATTATGGAGGATATGTAGTGACTGTGAAATGGAACAGTTACAGTAGCTCAGCAGTGTGTGCAGAGCTCCAGATCCATGTTGGCCCAAGCTGTAGTCTCTGGCTTTTCCTCACTAGTTTTTTCAGTGTATGGTCAGTGTAGACCCTTCCTCCCTCTTTTTCCACCCCCACTGTCTTCCCTGCTCAGTCTACCATAATGATGCTTCTCAGCCGACCTTGTCATGTGACACAGTATCAAGCCTTAACCTTTTCATGTAACCATGTCTGAAGGACGGACACAATGCGCTCACACCTCCAACAGCTGATCATGATTTACTTAAAAATTCCCTTGCTCGCTCTGAAATTTGGCTGCTGCTGCAAGTGGTCCAATCGAGACGCCGCTTTTTGTACCCTGATCCCTTGGCTTAGTGATGGCAAAATGATCTTGACGGTTGTGCTAACGCATTGGTCTTTGCTTTTTCTCACATTGTTGATGAGTACTGAATAATGAGCAAACAAGGAAGTCACACTGCTTCTTAATAAAGCTTTAGCTCTCTAAATTAACCCTAACTAAAAAAACAAGAAATGCAGGTGAGTAAACCTTTTCTGATCTGTTATCAGGACATCGCAGGACATTTAACTTCAATTTTAGACAAACAACTATAATCATTATTGGAATCCTTTCCTGCAACTCTTGTCTAAAAGTCTCTTAATTGCTTAAAACATGCCCTCTTCCCTTTTAATTGTGCATCCACGTATGTGTTTAACTGTCGTATCACCGTTATATACGTATTTGACTCAGATGCAGATGTGTTTGCCTTTTTTGTGAGTTGTTTTGTTTCTTGCTTCCACCCTCTGTCTTCTTTGTTTCTCTGGATGAAGGCTGTTCATTTGATGGGGTGGGCCACGTAGTCGGACATAACAATACATGACATATACTCAATACATTTATTAAACAATCTTTTAAGAGTTGAAGCATTGTCTTAATTACTCTGTATTCTTAATTTAGATTATACTATTTTGCTAAGAAAGAGGTAAACATATATTCAGTCATCTCACAGACCGCAAGGAGCACTTATAACCTTTTTTGTCTTTTTTTTTTTTTTTTTTTTTTGCTCACTGGATTGTTTCGTTAAGCACATTGAAAATAACTAAGAGTTGCCTTAACTCTTCCTCTTTATGTGCTTGAACTGCACATAATTGACACAATGACATCTTGTGTAGCCTCTCAGGAGGGCAAAATTTTATTCACTTTTTCCTTTCTTTCCATGCCTAGTTGTCTCACTACACTTCAGATATGACACAATTTCCGACTACAGCATGTATGGCATCCCCTTTCTATCAGTCATGGTGTCGTTGCTTGATGACCTCTGTCCCATGACTACCAATATTTCAAATTTGAATCTCTCTTTTCTATTGAAATTTGGTGTTTCTTTTCCAATGAGTGTGTGTGTGTGTGTGTGTGTGTGTGTGGACACACTGTTGTCAAATAATATAACTTTCTTCTGGGGCCTGGCTCGCGCCCCCTTTTCCACCCCTCTAGCTGCCAAAACCCTTCAGATCTTCAACATTGAGATGAAGAGCAAGATGAAAGCGCACACCATGACGGACGATGTTACCTTCTGGAAGTGGATCTCCCTTAACACAGTTGCACTTGTGACTGATAATGCCGTTTACCACTGGAGCATGGAGGGTGACTCACAGCCTGTGAAAGTCTTCGACCGCCACTCCAGCCTGGCAGGCTGCCAGATCATCAACTACCGCACTGACGCCAAGCAGAAATGGCTCCTGCTCATCGGCATCTCAGCCCAGGTGATTTTCTGCTCATGTCATCTTAGTTTAACACCAAACACGTTAAGTTCAGTGGTGTAGAACAGAAACGTCTGAAACATGTCTTCATCACAGAGAATAAACAGTAGAAAGACTGTTTGCATTCATAGGTGACAATAGAGGCACAGTAACTTTGCCTTTTAGTATGAGTTAGCCACTCAGTTTGTTTTGTAAATGTATTTATGTGTATTGTTTTGCCTTTTTCAGCAAAATCGGGTGGTGGGAGCCATGCAGCTCTACTCTGTTGACAGAAAGGTTTCACAGCCCATCGAAGGCCATGCTGCCAGCTTCGCCCAGTTCAAGATGGAGGGGAATACAGAGGAGTCGACTTTGTTCTGCTTCGCTGTCAGAGGCCAGGCTGGAGGGAAGGTGAGTGATGCTAATAATATAATGGGGGATTAAATGTCATTGGCATTCTTGTAGCAAAACTTCTGAGTCTGTTTCTCACACGTTTTTCTTTATTGACGCAGTTGCACATCATTGAAGTGGGGACCCCACCAACTGGCAACCAGCCATTTCCAAAGAAAGCAGTGGATGTGTTCTTCCCCCCCCGAAGCCCAGAACGACTTCCCTGTGGCCATGCAGGTGTGGAGCACACTTCCATAATTGACCACCTGGGTCACTTTTTCAAAAAGGCAGCTGTATTTTATATCAAATATATATTGTCTGTATTTTTGCCCCATACGGTGTACAACCATAGACTGTATATAAAGAAGTGGAAGTAGTCATCGTGACGTCATCTGTTGGTTTGTGGACTGCCGTTTTGAAGCCTCGAGTTTGGCCGATAGGGTGGCACGATGTTGAGTTTTTGCAACCAGCGGCACTGGACATGACAATATTTGGACGAGATGGTGGAGCAAACGGCCGTGTGTGGAACTAGCTAGCTTGCTTAGCTAGGTACATCTGTAATTCACATTAACTGTCATTTCAACAGGGCTGACAATTTTGTTTAGCAAACAACAGTCTTAAAACTAAATGTACTCACCAGAGAAAGTCAACAGCCAACTCCTAATACGCTTTTTCAACGGCGCTTGTTAAATTTACACAGTGCCGTAGGTACGAGTCACTCTAGCCTGACTGACAGCTCACCATGGTAAGAACTTTTCAATCACAGATAATCCCGCCCTGAAGCATATTCTGCTTTATGGTCTATTTTCCCCTAAATGGGACCGTAATTTACTAAATGAAAATCATGCTGTATTGAAGAAGACATGAAACTAGTGATTGAGACCATAAACTCATTAGTAAAGTGTTTACTGAGGTAAAGAGGTAAAGCTGAGAAGTAGGGTCATTTTACCATTATTTCTAATGGAACTGGTCGTCTTTTTGCAACCAGAAGAGTCGCTCCCTGCTGGCCGTTCAATAGAATGCAGGATTAAGGGACTGAAGCGTTGGAATCACGTCTCGGACCGGAAGCTTCCCGCTTCTGTAGAACTTAAAATACTTCCACACACTGCTTTTCAGATACTTTGTGTCCTCATTTTCATTTATTAGCTAAGTTTACCCAGAGGTCATAGCTGATAGTGAATTTTAAGAACGCCCTCTGCTGGACACGAGCAAATTATTTTAAATGGTCTGTTGCATTTACAGACTGTAAATTTGGAATTTGGACGGGTCATTACACATTCAAATGAAGTGTGAACGTCAAATAGTAACTGCCCTTGTTCATACAAAGTGAAATCATTTGGCTTATAAAGCAAAATTCTCTCTCTCTCTCTATATCTATCTCTCTCTATATCTATCTATCTATCGTTTTTGTTTGTTTTTTTCCCCCACAGATAAGCTCCAAGCAAGATGTGGTTTTCCTTATTACCAAATATGGCTACATTCACTTATACGACTTGGAGACAGGCACCTGCATCTACATGAACCGCATCAGCGGAGAGACCATCTTTGTCACCGCTCCACATGAGGCCACCTCAGGCATCATCGGGGTCAACAGGAAAGGACAGGTAAGAATGTCAACCAGTGGTTGTCCAAAGTGCTCAAGGAATTTAAATATATGGTTAGCGTGGCTGCTTAGTCTTGTTAATGTCAAAGTAACCAAACCTCTAACTTCTATCACACATCCAGAACAGAACCATTTCTTTATTATGTATTCCTTGTAATCAGCAGTCACATGTCCAGCAAGTCTGACACTGGTTCATGAATGGAAATATTTCTATCAATTGTTGCATTGGGTAAAAACTACAACTCCTTGTTTGTCTGTTGACTTGTTTGTCTGTTGACATCAGGCAAGCTCAGAATTTGCCAGGAGTCCTTATAAATAATCCAAGGTGTAGCGTTTCACACAGAGAGAGGAGAGACGGTTATGTCTTACTGCTTTTGCAAAGCTGAACCAGAGAAGAGAACTAGATCCAGCCAGCTGATGAATAATGTTCCAGCCAGGCCACACACCACATGAATAATTGAGCAAAGAGAGGAAAGCTGATAGGAGGCAATGACAGATCTCTCTGTATGACGGGGCAGTGAAGTGCGTATGTGTGTTTGTACACACATCACATGCACAGAGACAGTGATCTGAGAGATCATAGCCCACTGTCTTGGCCCCTTAGTAGGTTGGTGACCAACAATATTGGTAATCTGATTATTATTACTACAATGAGTTTCCCAGTAAATTTTAACTAAATTACATTTTTTAATTTCTTTTGTTTCTTGTTGGACTGGACAAGTACAACAGTGAAGAATGTGCAGTGCAGGATGATTTAATGGTAGTTTGAAATTTGAGTCAAGGTGTAGGTGAATATTTGTGCTAAATCTTCTGATTTGAATTATTTTTATGAATTAGTGTCTGATATCTACTTTTTTCCCGTCACTATTATTGCTTCCAACCTGCCTATATTGGTCGCTGTAGTTGGTTTGTTATTGGGAGCTATGGACAAGCAGTGCCTGCTTATGTGTTGCATGCAGTGATGACTGCAGTGCAGAACTTCTGCACACAGTCCAGCAAGGGACAGAGGAGGGCAAGGAGTGAGACAGAGCAATAGGGGAAAAAGGGCCCTCCACACAGCACATGATGTGAAGTGGGAGTCACAGCCTGGTGCCCTCAATCCTCTTAGTGCTGGTCCTCTCATCCAATCACAACCTCCACCTTATCTTCCACGTCATCAGCATGGCAGAGACCTGTGATATCTGCCCTACAGTTTTACGTGTGTGTGTGTGTCTGGGCCATTTTATCACTTGATACGACAGCTCGTGTGTCATCTAACTTGGTGCTCTCTTGTTGAGAACAGTTGCTCTGGCAAGTTTGTCTCATGAGACTGATTGTATTTAAATGGTCTTTTTACATTTAGGGTATCGCTAAATATGTCGACAGCAGTGTATCTTGTCACTTAAGAACTGGCTCCTTTGTAAAGAGGATTTCTTTTATGTGGAATGTTTCTCTCACATGTTTCTGTTTGTAATTGTTCCTGACTTTAATATTAGCCTTTGTCTCTTTTGGGTGATGTATCCTCCTCCCTTACTACACCTACATACTTATGATAATCTCCACTTCTGCTCCTTCTTTTCTTTCTGTGTTTTTATTTCAAATACCTCTAATTAGTCCACCCACAGTATAGTGAGTAAGTGACTCTGCTTTAGTGGCAGGGAGAATAAGATCTAGTCACCCGTGTTAAAAGCTGGGACACTGACCTGCTAGGCTTGTTTGTAGAGCGGGCAAACACTGGCTGTCTTTCTCCTTCAGCCCCCTGCCTTTTCCTCTATCCTGCTCCTTTCATTCGACTCATTCTCCTTTCTCTCTCTGTTGCCAGACTGCTCACAGACCATGCGTTACACTGACCCACTAATAATACATTTGCATTTAGCAGCCACAACCCAAGGCCAGACAGAGTTTAATGGAGTTTAATGCTATTGCCTACAGTTACATTCAGCTGAGCTTACTCACTCTGCTAATTTCTGGCACAGGGCGTGGAATGCGTTTGTTTCTGCCAGTGTCGTCTAGATGTATCTCAAATAAGGCAGTCCATCAAATCCACTGGAGATTCCACTTTATATCCGCTTTGTCGATTGATTGGTCTAGCTTGAATTCATAAGCTTGCTAAAACTTGGAACGGTGGGGTTCATTTGACTTAATTTGATTTGAGGCTTCCTATATGAAGAAGCACATGAAGGGAAATGTTAAAAATGTTATGAAATATGGCCGCATGATTACAGTGTTACCTTTTTAGGGGTGGGAGAAAAAACTGATTCTTAGATGCATCACGATGCGGACGTAGAAGACTCTGACTTGATTAACAGTGTCAAAAAAGCCATTATTTAAATGTCAATTGATAACGTAACGTTGACTGAACGCAAAAGGCGGAACTCTCGGAAGTGCAGTGCCCGGACCGTCTCTGGCGACCAGTGTTCCCCCCCCGATGTATTCAGCACACCACTGCTGCGAAATGAATAACCACCGACTTAATTGTCACCCAGTAATTAATATCAATGCACAAATAATGATTTTAACTCATACATTGTGCAAGCATGGTGACACTCAACGCTTGGCAGCTATCTGTGGATCCTGTGTGTGGGGACGAGCGAATTAGAGAGAGTGAGCAGCAAAACATGACATAAAAGTTGGCAGAAAAAAAAAAAATTAAGTCTTTGTCTGGTAATTAACGTGCAGTGTAGGTCACAGTGTGTTCGTTAATAAGTCTGTAGTTTCCCCAACTGCTGGAAAAGTGAAGGCTGTTAGCGCTAGAGAGCATACTTACTATTTACCTACTTGTCAAGAGTTGCGAACATCTGGTAGAAGCTTAGACTAAACTGGTGTACAGCTCTGTCCTGTACACATACTGTACATCCTGATTATTATATTTCAGTTTTCTCTGGTTGTTAAAGAAATGAGAGACCATGGAGATGAGGAATGAAGTAAGTTAGGGATGCAAACTAAGCTAATTAGGAGATGTTTCTTTTGGATTCTTATGTGCTTAGTAATTATCCAGAGATCCGGTATAGAAAGAAATTATGCATCAAGATGCATCGATAATTGTTTTTTAATCACATTGTAGCACTCTGAATCGGGCATTACAATCGTGAATCGTAATCGAATCATGAGGTGCTCAGAGATTCCCACCCCTACTTACCTTGAGTCTGGGCTCTAGTGTACTTTACTGAAACATTCTCTATTCCCTGTAACACAGGTGCTGTCAGTCTGCGTGGAAGAGGAAAACATCATCCCCTACATCACTAACGTGCTGCAGAATCCAGATCTGGCTCTCCGCTTGGCTGTCCGCAACAACCTCGCTGGCGCTGAAGAGCTCTTTGCACGTAAATTCAACAACCTGTTTGCTGCTGGCAACTACTCTGAGGCTGCCAAGGTTGCTGCCAATGCACCAAAGGTACCTATCCTGTTAGCATAAGGGTCAATAAACATATCGGAACAAAAATGTAGTATCAGATCCATATGGTTGTACTTATTGCAGGGCCGTTGTATTTGATTGCATTGTATTCTACCTACTTGTTTTGCCTTGTATCAGTCCTCTCACCTTCCACTGACCTTTCCCCTCTCAGGGTATCCTGCGAACCCCAGACACCATCCGTCGCTTCCAGAGCGTGCCAACTCAGCCAGGCCAGACCTCCCCCTTGCTACAGTACTTTGGTATCCTGTTGGACCAAGGCCAGCTCAACAAGTTCGAGTCCCTGGAGCTTTGCAGGCCTGTCCTCCAGCAGGGGCGAAAGCAGCTTCTGGAGAAGTGGCTGAAGGAAGACAAGGTATTACAGATCTCCATCTCAGCCTCCAGTCACAGGAAGAGGTTCTTCCTGAGCTGCCTGTTTACATGACTTGCCTTTTATCATAGATCACATGAGATCATCCGTTATGTAAAGAATTTGGAAAGTGTCCCTTAGAAACATTTGGGTGGTTCAAAGCTGCTTTAATGTTTTTTGTCATCCACATATTTACCATATTTGCTATAAATATTCTTTGTCAGTATGCTCTCATTGTGTCATTTGGCACAATATAGATGTCCTTTCATTGTGTATATAGCTTTTTTGAAATGTATACAGATGCAGTTAAAAAATTAACATAGATAAAAAAATATATATATACACGCATACATTAAATGAAGAAAAGAAAAAATCTAAAGAGATAGAAAAGAAATAAAAGAATAACACTGTATACTTGTGTTAAAATTATCCTGAATTGCTTCCAGTGCTGACCTTACTTATCCTGCGTTTCAGTTGGAGTGTTCCGAGGAATTGGGTGACCTGGTGAAGGCAGTGGATCCCACCTTGGCTCTCAGTGTCTACCTGAGGGCCAACGTCCCCAACAAAGTCATCCAGTGCTTTGCAGAGACCGGTCAGTTCCCCAAGATCGTCCTGTACGCCAAGAAGGTATGTCAGTCTGAGATGGTATTTGAGCTCTATATTATAATTCCCAAATGATGAAATGAATGGCCAGTAAAGGAGAAGGCACACCATATGAAATAGATTTCCAAACAGAAAACCTTCCCTAATTCAAGAGTGTCAATAAAGTATATAGCAAAAAATGTCAAATGTTTAATGCTTATATGAAGTTTTATGAACTTAAGAGTAGGGCTGCGATACGTCGACTATAAAAAATTGTGGACGTGAAATTTCACTGTCGACGCATCGGTACATAGCTGCTGTTTGAGGGAGAGATAGCAATCTTCATATTAGGAACATTTCTGGTTGTTTATTTCTAACTGCAATGCACTACAGGAAGTGCTGGGGGCAGTATCGCTTATACTGTCTTGACTGTAAAACTACTCACGAAGAAGAAGCTTTCGTGCAAGAAGCGGAAGGCAAAGGAGAAAGAGGCGAACAGCTTTTGTTTTTACAAGTTTAATCACTAAATACACTTTTGAGTGGTTTTGAGGTGAGAAATCAACTGTGTAGAATTTGAATATTGGCAGTTTTACCAAAGTTGATGGCAAATTTTTTTATTTTTTTATTTTACTAGGCCTAAAATGTTATGATTGCAGATCAGCGCCGTAGCGTATTCGCGGAGCACATCCTCTCGCTTGTGTCTCTCTCTCTCCCCCTCATGAACACCACAGCACAAGTCTGTCCGTCACAACGCTGGCAATGTTGGAGACCCAGCTTAAAAAAAAGTTATGAGTAATGGTTTAAAGTACATCAAGGAACATCTGACTTGTGATGTAGCCTACAGAACATTCTCCACTGAGTTATTGCCTAAAACCTATAAGCACTTTTGAAAAATAAACTACAGGAGTAGTTTGAAAGGGAACTGTTGCTTTATTATTCTAAATAGACATTACATCTTTAGTGTACAGTTGTGGTTATAGTACATGCTTTTAATTTGCTTTTATTTTATATAGTTCCAAAGCAAAAATCTTGTAAAAATCAGTGAATTATAGGAGTATCCTGCGCTGTCTTGCCTTCTTCCCTGGTTTCCCCCTGGCACTGATACTGGTGTTCATTCTAAATAGTAAACCTCGTTCACTTAATGGTAACATTAGCTAGTTAGGCTGTGTGTTGGAGGACAGTAATTCACTTGAAAGACATTTAATTAGTTAGTTAGTTAGTCGACTACGAAATAACTAACTGACTACTAAATAGTCATTAGTTGCAGCCCTACTTAAGAGCTCTTCTTGTTGGACTTTGTCAACTAAATTAATGGAGATAAACAATGGCCCTAAAATTTGATTGTATACAATTTTTTTTATTTCTAGGTGGGCTACACTCCAGACTGGATCTTTCTGCTCAGGAATGTGATGCGAATCAACCCAGAACAAGGCCTGCAGTTTGCCCAGATGCTGGTCCAGGATGAAGAACCACTGGCTGACATCACACAGGTCAGAGGAAAGGAGCAGACATTTCCAGTGATCCATCAGGAATACATACATTACTTATGAACTACTTTATAAAGTATTTAAGAAAATGTTTGGCAGTCTGTTATATCATATAAATGAGTGGACTAGGTCAGTGTTTAAGAGATTTATGTCTTACTTACTGAGATGAGTAATTTAGGAGATTAAAAACCAACTGCACAGGATGGTTGGGGTTGTACTGCTGAGTCTGAGACAGACATTGTGACCTTACATCCTGAGCTGTCAACAAGTCAACCCCAAGCTTTCCTTGATATTGGACTGGAAACCATTTGACTGAGTCACATGACATGCTAACATCTGTGAACCTCAGCTATCCTGTAGTATAAAGGAAATGCACCTCTTCCTTTGCTTCCTGCCACTGCAGACACGGTGCACTGCATATGTCAGCTGCTGACAGAGCCTCCTTTGTTGCCTGAAGCACTGTACTGGTAGGGCCCAGGAGTTTTAAGAATAAAACACATTGCAGCAGGGGCTTTCTTCAATCTTTGGGAGTTGAAATGTGTTTTTTTTTTCAGCCAACTTTCACTTTTCATTGCAAGTGGCCAGCTTTCAAGAAGTATGTGGTCTTCTTGCATCTGTCAAGTTTTTAATCCTGTCAGTGGTGCAGAAGGTTAGGAGAGTGTGGCAGGTGTGTTGTACTTATCCTGAGGGGAGGTTTGAGTGTACTTATAGCTTCACAGGTTTCCCGCGGCTCCTTAAAAAGTCTTAGAAGGTCTTAAATTGAAATCAGGGAAATTAAGGTCTTAAATTGCCGTAAATTTACTGTAGGTATTAAATTTGCCGATGGTGCGTTTAAGGCGGTTTTAATGCCAGGTGTAAACAGCATCTGTGTTCCCCAATTCAGAATATGCAAAGTCATTCACATGTGGTGAAAATGAAACTGCTAAATATGGCATTGTGTCGTTCATTAAGAGATCAAATGCGCGTCTCTTTTCTATCAAAGAAATTGTTTCAAAATTTGAGGTCTTAATTTTATATTTGTTGAGGTCTTAAAAAGCATTAAATTTGACTTTTAAAATGGTGCAAGAACCCTGCTACAGTGCAGTAGTACTTCATTTGTTCAAAGACTTGTTTTAGTAAGTAATATTCTTGTCAGACTTTTAGTAGCTACACAAGCATGGTCTCTTTTCCTCTCTTTGAGTTTTAGTTCTCACCCGTGTGTCTCTGTGTCTGTCCAGATCGTCGATGTATTCATGGAGTATAACCTGATCCAGCAATGCACCTCATTCCTTCTGGACGCTCTGAAGAACAACAGGCCCTCAGAAGGACCGCTGCAGACTCGCCTGCTGGAGATGAACCTCATGCATGCTCCACAGGTGAACACATTTAGTCGTACTTTACTAAATGAAATCCTGTTAATAGAGCTGGGATGCAGTTTTTGCTAACGTTTTGTTTTTTTATTATTGCTTAATGTCATGGGTTGCAGGTTGCTGATGCTATTTTGGGAAACCAAATGTTCACCAACTACGATCGTGCCCACATTGCCCAGCTGTGTGAGAAGGCTGGACTCCTGCAAAGAGCGCTGGAGCACTACACTGACCTGTACGACATCAAGCGCGCTGTGGTGCATACACACCTGCTCAACCCAGAGGTAGGCTTCAGTTATTGACTGAGGGAAACTGAACTAAAACTACAGGCTACTGTTCTTTCTAGTAAAAGAAACAATAGCTTACTGTGGATTTTTTTACTAACTCCATGGAAGATATTGTACAACGTATAACTTAAAGTAACATTCCCTCCTGCACCTCCAGTGGCTGGTGAACTTCTTTGGCTCTCTGTCCGTGGAGGACTCTCTGGAGTGCCTCAGGGCCATGCTGTCAGCCAACATTCGCCAGAACCTGCAGATCAGTGTGCAGGTGGCTTCCAAGTACCACGAACAGCTCACCACACAGGCTCTCACCGAGCTCTTTGAGTCTTTCAAGAGCTTTGAAGGTGAGATCCTTTATACTGGCATACTGCTTCATTTGATATGTGAATCTTTTTTAGTGAAACACTGTAATTTCTAATCCAGACAATATAAATGTTGGGCTTTTTGACATTCATAGACATTGATGACATGCTTGCTCATAAGACTGAGTGCAGTCAGAGACACAAATTCTTGAGAAGAAGCCAGTACAGTCCTTAAAAGTTTATTGTATGGTTTATAATTCACCTACATGTCCCTGGATCCAGCTAGACATTAATGGTATTTGACTTGTCCTTCAGTTTTATTTATGCAGCCATTACCTCTCGCCACTGTACTTATATGGATGGCCCCTCACTATCAATTAGACAAGTAGGCCAGAGCAGAGGCAGGACAGTCAATAGACTGTGCAGTATGGCCTGGAGGTGTATTAGTTGAGCTCCTCTATTACTGGAGAATAAAGGTTGTAAGCAAGAGTAAACTAAACTAATTGGGGGGAAAAGAAAAACAGCAGTCAAGGAGCTACATTTATCAGGTACAGGTACATACATCTTTTCAGGATGTATTACTGGATCCACAAAGCTATCATTAGATGGGTGGAGCTGTAGACGTGCATGTCTTTTGAAGCTTAATATAAGTGGCTGACTGTGTCTTTCAGGTCTGTTCTACTTCCTGGGCTCTATTGTGAACTTCAGTCAGGACCCTGAAGTTCACTTCAAATACATCCAGGCCGCCTGCAAGACAGGCCAGATCAAAGAGGTGGAGCGGATCTGTAGAGAGAGCAACTGCTACGACCCTGAGCGCGTCAAGAACTTCCTCAAGGTAAAGCCTCAGGACAGATGGAGTGATCAAACACTGACATTTAACAGCTCTTTTCTTCCTTTACCTGGTCCTTTTATTTTACTTTTGTCACTCACTCTCCTCTCTTGTACACTGTATCTTTCTGTCCTTAGAAATTATGTTGCTTTTTTCATTATCAACTCTTTTCTGAACAACACCAGTCTTTCAGAATTTTACGCCGTGTTGGTTTTAAGGTGTATTATCTTTCTAGTGTTTACGATTTTAAAATCACAATTTCCAGTCTGTTTTCATCGCATACTCCTTGAAGTGCTTTGTCATTCTTTTAAATGCTACATGCTATTAAAAGAAAAGCTTCACAGATTAACAATTTGACCCCTTTCTCTAGATTAGATTCCTATCACTATCAGATCCCCAGCAGTCTGGTTTAAAATTATCAGAACAATCTTCCTGGCAGTCACTTATCTTTTGTGCTTTTCCTCTTTTGTCTGTGGAATGGCAGGACATGTATCAGGTAGGTGCTTCCCCACAGTACAGGACTTCTCCCTTTTTTTTTGCTTTCACCCCTACCTCTTAACTTTAGGCACAGGAAAGCGGATTTGTATGGAGACGTATAAATGTTTATACACCACAATCCATATATCCTCTGGGTTGCAAAAAAGTGCTTTACCTAGTCACTGGAAGTTTGGTGAACAAGATGTGGTCCTGTTCTCCTTATTTGAATAGTCAGATTTGTCAGTGCCGCATGTTCTTAGATGATGTCGACAAGGTGCATAATGTGCTGTTAGTGTTGACCTGTCATCTATTTTTAGATGCCTTGTTCCGTGAATCTTCTGTGAAACGCTCATTTTGTAGTGAAATCCATTTGTTGTACTAACAAACTTTTTTCCCCCGCGCTCCTTATTATTGTATTAAATGTGTAAGTTTTTATCCCTTCAAGAGAGTTGACGTAGCTAGAAAATGTTATTAATTTTATTTTCAGTGACTGATAAATGTCTTACTCATACACCGTACACCAGCCATCATCAATACTTTTATATCAGCAGTAAAATAAATATATATACAATAAACGTTAGATGAAACCTGTTGCATCGGGGTTGGTTGATGTTTTGTGGCTCGTAAATGTGTGTTGGTTGTGTTTGGCTTACTGAACATGACCTCTTTCCCATCTCTGTGTGTGACGACAGGAAGCCAAACTCACCGACCAGCTGCCGCTCATCATCGTCTGTGACCGTTTTGACTTTGTCCACGACCTGGTCCTCTACCTGTATCGCAACAACCTGCAGAAGTACATTGAGATCTATGTTCAGAAGGTAAGACTCAGCGAAGAAGTGTTTAAATGCCTCATGGCGATTATACTTGTATCACAGAAATAAGCAAATGAGATTTATTGTTAAAATGTGCGTCTCTAGGTGAATCCTAGCCGTCTGCCTGTTGTGGTTGGTGGTCTCTTGGACGTGGACTGCTCAGAGGATGTCATCAAGAGCCTGATCCTGGTTGTCAGAGGACAGTTTTCTACTGATGAACTGGTCGCTGAGGTGGAAAAGAGGAACAGGTGCTGCGCTATTCCACCTACATGTTTCCACAACATTACAACTAAACAGTTTAAGTCATTTTGACTTCCCAGATAATGGTGAAGTTTTGAAAACCATTAGAAAAGGTTAATTATGAGGAGAGAAAATGTTGTACAAGCCACTAGTTACACTTTGTCTGGAACACACCGGATGGCTGATAAATAATCACTTTCATTATTCACACATTATCACTTTCTCTAATGAAATGTATGATTGCTATTTTCTAATATTTGTCATCAAAATGTGAAATTGTTAATTTATTCTACTCATAAATTGTCTGCTTTGTGCTTTAGATCAAACTAAAAACAGTAAGGATTTATTTCTGACTTAATTTTTCATCAACCAAAATAAACATTTAGCAGGAACACAGGCACTGTGAGTTATACACATTTAAAAGTAAGAGAAGACACAGTGATCAGCTTTACAGGTAGTATTGTTACAGTTGTAGTGAGTAGTGCAAAACTAGTCGTGTTATTGGGCAGTAACAAGTTGTGATAATATTTTAAAAATAAAATTGTTAGTAAATTGCAGCTCTCTCAAGAGGAATCTGTGACTTATTCAACATAACAAGCTTAAAACCGAACACCACATGGAGAACCTTATCTATTTTATTCTCCAAGTAGGAACTCAAACGTGCTTCATCCCCTTCGGAGATGTTGTGTGAGCAGTCAGAGAGAGTTCTGATGTCCCTCTTCTTTTGCAGACTGAAGCTGCTGCTGCCCTGGCTGGAGTCTCGTATCCACGAAGGCTGTGAGGAGCCTGCTACCCATAATGCCTTGGCCAAGATCTACATTGACAGCAACAACAACCCCGAACGCTTCCTGAGGGAAAACCCGTACTATGACAGCCGTGTGGTGGGAAAGTACTGCGAGAAGAGAGACCCACACCTGGCCTGTGTGGCGTATGAGAGGGGACAGTGTGACCAGGAGCTGATCAATGTGAGGATGTATTTTTGCGCTTGCCTGCCACCCATCTGTGTATCTAAATATCTGTTTCAGTTCAGCTTCCTTTTTTGATGTAGTACATTAAACCGCCTTCACTATAGCTTGAAGAATTGTAATTTCTGTTCTTTTCATATCAGGTCTGCAATGAGAACTCTCTGTTCAAGAGCTTGTCTCGCTACCTGGTCCGCCGCAAAGACCCTGACCTGTGGGCCAGCGTGCTCCTGGAGAGCAACCCCTTCAGACGACCACTCATTGACCAGGTAAAGTGTAGTCGAGACGAGTCTTTTCTCATTTCATGCAAGTGCCTGGTGCTTCTCTAAGCTTCTGTGCCTTTGCCCCTCAGGTGGTGCAGACTGCACTGTCAGAAACCCAGGACCCAGAGGAGGTGTCAGTCACTGTCAAGGCCTTCATGACCGCAGACTTGCCCAACGAGCTCATTGAGCTGCTGGAGAAGATTGTGTTGGACAACTCTGTCTTCAGTGAACACAGGTGTTTAGCTGGAACATGTTGAATGTTTTTGCTGTGTTCCCATGGGTCATTTTAAAATTTAATTGCAGAAAAATGCGCTGAGGGTTTCATGTCTTCTCTTTCCCACAGAAATCTGCAGAACCTGCTGATCCTAACGGCGATCAAAGCTGACCGTACCCGTGTGATGGAGTACATCAGCAGGCTGGACAACTATGATGCTCCCGATATCGCTAACATTGCTATCAGCAATGAACTCTTTGAGGAGGCCTTTGCCATCTTTAAGAAGTTTGACGTGAACACCTCTGCAGTGCAGGTCAGTCATTAGCTCTTAAACAGCTACACTAATAAGTTAATGACTGAAGGCGTGTTGATCATCCAATTTAAAAAAAATTAAATAAAAATTTTAACCTAGGTGCTGATCGAGCATATTGGCAACCTGGACCGGGCCTATGAGTTTGCAGAACGCTGCAATGAGCCGGCTGTGTGGAGCCAGCTGGCTAAGGCTCAGCTACAGAAGGACTTGGTTAAAGAGGCTATTGACTCCTACATCAAAGCCGATGATCCCTCTGCATACATGGAGGTTGTACAGGCTGCTGATAAGAGCGGTAAGGAGACTTGTTGACCGCAAGTAAGAAAACCTGGCGAGTGGGGAGGAAAAAAAAAAAGCACCAAACTTGGTTGAGAATTTATTTCATAGTGTCTTATGTGGCTGAGGCCCTGCTGTTGTGACAATGAGGCAAATCGGAGGGCTTTCAAAACCTGACCAAAGTGTAGAGGGAATGAATACCATCTGACTTATCGTCATGGTGAGCTGATCAATCACTAACAGTAGGCAGGAATGCAGGGTTTCAGAGAAAGCTGCTAGTTGTTTGCCAGCGCAGCTTCGATTGAAAGCAGTCAATACGCAGCGCATCAGCTGTGTTGCGGAGTTAGTGTATTGAGTTTTGTGCCCCAGGGGTATTGGCTGATAGTTGCAGCAATTCTCTCTTGAAAGTGCACACTATCAGCATAAAATACAGTTGAGGCAGTGCTCTACATCTACCAAACAACCAAAAAAAAGAAAAGGATTAAGTAGAAACCAACGGCTGAAGATTATATATACATGTGTTTCAGGTAACTGGGAGGACTTGGTCAAATTCCTTCAGATGGCTCGTAAGAAGGCCCGCGAGTCCTACGTGGAGACGGAGCTCATCTTTGCCTTGGCCAAAACCAATCGCCTGGCTGAACTGGAGGAGTTCATCAACGGACCCAACAATGCTCACATCCAACAGGTTAGCCTAGCTCTCATACAGCCCTCTGTGAATAAGCTGTCAGGTCAAAAGGTATAATACTATGTTTTTATTTAAATCTTTTGTAGGTTGGTGACCGCTGCTATGATGAGAAAATGTATGATGCAGCTAAGCTGCTATACAACAACGTCTCCAACTTTGGTCGTCTCGCTTCAACTCTGGTGCACCTCGGGGAGTACCAGGCTGCTGTGGATGGCGCCCGTAAGGCCAACAGCACCCGCACCTGGAAAGAGGTGTGCTTCGCCTGCGTGGATGGAAATGAGTTCAGACTGGCCCAGATGTGCGGTCTCCACATCGTGGTGCACGCTGACGAGCTGGAGGAGCTGATCAACTACTACCAAGTAAGATGAAAATGAAGGCTTTTTTGTGTGTATGTTTGTGGTTTCATCTTCTGGTATGTTATTTCAAGTATTCATTTTTAGACATGCCACTTCCCAACAGCTTAGCCCACATACATACATAAGCGCACATTCACCACATTCCATCCTCCCTCTTCTCTCTCTCTCTCAGGACCGCGGTTACTTTGAGGAGCTGATCACCATGTTGGAGGCCGCTCTGGGCCTGGAGCGCGCTCACATGGGGATGTTCACGGAGCTGGCCATCCTTTACTCCAAGTTCAAGCCCCAGAAGATGAGGGAACATCTGGAGCTCTTCTGGTCCAGAGTTAACATCCCAAAGGTCCTGAGAGCAGCAGAGCAGGCGCACCTGTGGGCAGAGCTGGTCTTCCTGTACGACAAGTATGAGGAATTTGACAACGCCATCATCACCATGATGAACCACCCGACAGATGCCTGGAAGGAGGGACAGTTCAAAGACATCATCACCAAGGTACAGTTTGAAACTAAGATCATGTTTTAATATTATATTTTCTTTTTGTTTCTGAGATGCGTGTCAGCTGTATGTCATTAGTACTAACTTACCTACTTGTCAAGGGTTGAGAATATCAGGTAGAAGCTTAGATTAAACTGGTGTACAGCTCTGTCCTGTACACATACTGGACATCCTGATAGTTATATTTCAGTTTTCAGAGTAGTCTGACAACTGGTTGTTTTAAAGAAATGAGGGACCATGGAGCTGAGGTTAATGAAGTAAATTAGGGATGCAAACTAGTCCTTTTAAGCTAATTAGGAGATGTTTCTTTTGGATATAATGCACAAATTTAATGCTTAGTAATATCCAGAGATCCTGTATAGGAAAAAATTATGGATCAAGATGCATCGATAATCGTTTAATTAATCGCATCGCAGCCCTCTGAATCGTAATCAAATCGTGAGGTTGGTTATCGCCTAAAAGGTCTTTATTATTGCCTGAAACTGTGATTGTATGATTTCTGAATACAAAATAAGTATGTCATTGAAGATGGTATTATGCAATCCAACAGTACAGTATTGCAAATTTATAATCATTGTGCCTCATATTGCATTATATATTCGCCTGTCCAGTGTTAAATAAATAATAAATTATTTTTCTAAGATTGTCTTTCCCTCTGCACCCTGTGTAGGTGGCCAACGTGGAGCTGTACTACAAAGCCACCCAGTTCTATCTGGAGTTCAAGCCCCTGTTACTGAATGATTTGCTCATAGTGCTTTCCCCCAGACTGGACCACTCCCGTGCTGTCAACTTCTTCAGCAAGGTACACTTTAATCTCTCATTATGATAAGGATGTGTAGAGTGTGATAGGAATTTTCTCTGTTTGCTAGAATAAACTGAATTTCCAGCTGACCGGTTTGATACCTGGCATGTGTGTCAACAGGTGAAACAGCTCCCTCTGATCAAACCCTACCTGCGGTCAGTACAGAACCACAACAACAAATCAGTCAATGAAGCACTTAACAACCTCTTCATCACAGAAGAGGACTATCAGGTGAGAGCCTTTTACAGTGCTGCTGTACTTTGTATTTCATAAATGTCATTATTCTTTGATTTAAAGGTTGTGTGTAATGTTTCTGAGGATTTATTGAGAGAAATGCAATATAAGATCCATAACTATGTTTCCAGTAGTGTGGAAAGACCTTACATAATAAACCAATATGGTTTTATTACCTTAGAATAAGCCATTTATATCTACATAACCACGGGTCCCTCCTTCCATGGACGTCGCCATGCTGCATCGTAGTATTAACCTACTGCCGGGGTCTGCAAATAGGTTTTGCATCGGAGCAATATTTTCAACCGTTAGATTGTGGGTGAGAATATCATGGTGTGTGGTTAGCTTAGTCAGTAAAGCATAGGTCTTGCATTCTAAGGGTTGAGTGTTCGATCCCACCTTGGGACAACTTTTTTTTTTATTCTGTCTTCAAAAAAATGGATTATGCAGCGTTTCTCAGGTTCACATTACGGGATCTGCTGCAGTGTTTCTGTTTCAATGTTTGATCCACAACCATTAACCTACGGAGTCTTCGCATTTCCCCAGTGTCTCCAGGCAGAGGACATTTAGGCTCTTTCAGAGGTGTGTCAAGCAGGCTACAGACTCTTTAATGTAGTTCAGAATTTTTCAAAGTAAAAGCTCAGTTCAACTCCAAATACAGCGTTACAGTAAAGAAGCTTCTTGCGCTTTTATTTTGTGGGCAATACCACTAAAGAGGAAGTGATTATGTGAGGAACTGTTGATCTGAGATCTATGTCAGCACACTATCCAATTATTTATATTTTTTGCCGCTATCAAAGCACAATAATCTGGCAGCGGGCCAGATATTATTACTGGCGGGCAGTTTTGGCGAGGGTTCACAGAGAGAATGAATGTGTTTCCCTTGTCAGTGTTTGTATGAACTTTATCTAATGTGTGGTTTATAATGGACTGTGGTGCAGAAACAGTAACAATGTTTCACACTCTTGGCGTCTGTCAGTGGCCAAGTCACAGTAACACATGGTTTTACTGAATAATTAAGCAAATATCATTTCTTAATAAAGAAACCTTATTTTTTGACTGGCCACTTTCTGCTCACCTGCTAGATGCCACTAAATCTTACACACTGAACCTTGAATACTCTCCCCCTTTTTTTCCCCCGTTACACTCATGTTAGGCACTGAGGACATCAATAGATGCCTACGACAACTTTGATAACATCTCACTGGCCCAACGCCTGGAGAGGCACGAGCTGATTGAGTTCAGGAGAATCGCTGCCTACCTCTTCAAGGGCAACAACCGCTGGAAACAGAGTGTGGAGCTCTGCAAGAAGGACAAGCTCTATAAGGTGCCCCCCTATCCTTTCCCCACAACAATCACCTTTACATTCTTTGTAAATGTTTCTGATACACTCCCTCAATTGGCTAAGACCTTTCCTTAAACCTGTCCGTGCTGTGTCTCCTCTGCAGGATGCCATGCAGTATGCGTCAGAGTCCAAGGACACCGAGCTGGCAGAGGAGCTGCTGTCCTGGTTCCTACAGGAGGAAAAGAGAGAGTGTTTCGCCGCCTGCCTGTTCACCTGCTATGACCTGCTACGGCCTGACGTGGTGCTGGAGACCGCCTGGAGGCACAACATCATGGACTTTTCTATGCCATACTTCATTCAGGTCATGAGGGAGTACCTCAGCAAGGTGGGTCAGCTCTTTTCAGGTTGGAGATAAGTGAACTGAGGAATAAATAGGTTTTGATATAAATGAAGACCGTATAGCTGTGCAGAACTGCGGTCATGCTGTCAGAGGATCGATGCAATGTCAGAACAAATGTGAATACCAGCACACATGATTTAGTTTGATGCGGATTCATGCGGGTTATCTTATTGCATTGTGAGAGGTAGTAGTCAAGTCATCTAAACAAGGTCTTTTTTAGACCGTGCAGTCAGGAGTGAGGATGCTGATTAATATTCTTAATTATGTTTTTAGGCCCGTTTTCGATTGTGTGAAGCATCAGTTATTCAAACCACTAAATTAATAGACATAATGGCACATAATTATCCTCTTCTCCTTTTTGTGGTCATTTGAGTTTATTGAGTCTCCATGAACAAATCATAGTTTTACAGAATTGTAATATTACCATTTATGTTTTATAGGCAAAATGAGAATCCTATGATGGCTGCAACTGCAAGTAATCTGGCCTGTTGACAAATTTATAATCCTTACAGCATTCAAAATATGAAGCTACCATTTTTTCCCCCTTTGACTTCCTTTAAAATAGGTGGTATCAAATAAAAGACGGCACACTTCCGTTCTGATGGTCTTCTGTTGACCGAATCTCTTTACAGGGAAATGTTTTTAATGTTGTTCTTCTATGCTGCACCTCTTCTCTTCCAGGTTGATGCAGTTAAGGAACAGGTGAAAGCTAAATGCTCTGTTTTTGATCTGAAAGTATATAGCTCGGAAGACTGCGGCCTTGAGTGTGCATGGTTGCAGCTACACTCTCACTTCGACACAGTCACTGAGGCATCTTTCAAGCTGAGATTATAGTTGTTGGGGAACTAGATTTGTAGTCTGTAATAAAAGTCGGAGGAAATTAAACTGTAGCTGTCTGCTGCAAGAATACAAGATTGGAGATTT
>NW_024041986.1:0-2133 GCF_014851395.1 Micropterus salmoides | reverse complement strand
AGAGGAGAGGAACAACAAGAGAGGAAAACACCAAACAATCTCACAGCTCTGACCTAAACCCCAGTAAATGTGGACAGACCAACATAAGGAGATAGGAGAGGAAAGGTTAAGGATAAAAAAACACAATAAATATCTATAACATTAATAGTAGTAATAATAATGATAATATTAAAAGATCATACATAAAAGATTAAATGTAAGAGGACACAATTTTCTGCCGTAACACTCATAAAAACAGATAAGCCTGCATGAGAAAATTATTTATGAGCAGTGTGCAAGTAACTTTTAAGACAACAACCTACCGTAACCACCCTCCCCTCCCCGCTGCTAATCGTTCAAAAGGTAGTTTGATGTGCTACAGCAAATCATTAAATGTTGAACATATGATTATTGACTTAGTACTTAGCATTAAAAAATTAGAGACCGATGTAGAGCCGTTTGCTTGCACAAGGATTTAATTTTTAAAAACAACCCACAAAAATGAAACGGCTATAACTGGTTTTAATATTCAACAAAAGAGTAAAAAAAAGTATACTATTATATTAAATTCTAATTAATGTAGTATTTAAAATTATTCTTATACTAACAAGAAACTATTAACTTAACATAATACTCTTTATTTAATACACTCATGTACAGTTCCTCCTCCAGTTTGTGGATAGAGGCTCCATCTAGCCGCCTCCTCCGTAGAGCAACAGACTTCCCTTGTTCTGTTTTACATCTGTTTTACTAGTTATTGTTAAATATTGTTTAACTTTGTTCAAGTTGAAAAATACATATTTCAAAATGTCAGTGTTTGCGCATTCCTTGATAATTAAGAAAGTAAACTCATAGTACCATTTGTTCCATTGTAATCAAATCGCAATATTGTTCACAATAATCGCAATATGACTTTTTCTCCAAATTGTGCAGCCCTACTTCTGAGGATCATGAATGTCTAAGAAAATATCATGGCAATCCATCCAATAGTGTAGAATTTTTACTCTATAACAAAACATGGCTGTACACTCGATGTGATTTCATTATTTATAGGAAAGAAGAACAAACTCTCAGCTGCAGTGACTGGAATGAAAGAAGTGAAGATATTAATCCCAAAACTGGACATTGTGAGTAACACATTTCTTGTCATTTGTTTTCTAATATTATAATAAAAACAACACTTGAATTGCAACTTTTTATATAAACACTTTTGGCAACCACGTCACACACAATCTGGTGTTGTTGACATTGGGCTGGATGATTTGGCCTAAAATCATAATCACAATTAATTGAACATTTTTACCTCGATTACGATTAATGAACGATTATTTTGTTTTTGATTGTTTTTTGCCCTCATAGTTCACTGAAAAGGTTTTTACTGTAAATATGCTCAACTATTAAAGCTGGGTTTACGTTTTTAAATTAAGAGATCATTGATAAGGTAATGTTGAAGTGCACATACCAGAGATACGGTTCTCCTATATTTGGTGCATCGCCGCTGCTGAATTATGACCACTGCTGCTAACATGTCACACATTTATTAATATCAATGCGGTACTTACATTAATCATTTTCACCCACACACTGTGAGAGCATGGAAACACTCAACGCTTTGCTAGCTTCCTTTTCTTAATTATCAAAGGACATCTACGTGACAGGTGCTGTTATAAGGAGGTGAAGGAGGTTAGCGCTAGCTAGCATCTCCAGAGCTGACGCTGGTCAGGAAGCAGGGCAGGACTCGTGACTGCACACGCAGCAGTATGTTTGTGCTGACGTGATGCTCATGCTGTAAAGCCTTCAATTTGATTATTCACAGCTGGAAATGATAAATGACAAGAATGTAAAAAGTCAGTTGTTTGTTATTTTAATTTTTTTTTTGTTGTAGGAGAAGTTGCAGACTTCAGTCCACATTTCCCAGTTATCATCCGTGTGCAACTCTGTCAAGTGGCCGGTGACAGATCAGCCCATTCAGGACAACAGCAAGCGCTGCCTAACATCCTCTACTGCCACAGACATCAACAAGCCCAGCTTTGCAAAGGTAAAGAGTATACTGTTCATCACGTGAACAAAGTATTTAAATTGAAAAGAAATTTAAATAACCCTGGTGACCTCCTTATTATGATAAAGTCATCTGAGCTGAGTGCATACCATCTA
>NW_024041985.1:0-25000 GCF_014851395.1 Micropterus salmoides | reverse complement strand
CCTCATTTTGACTCTAATTAGCAGTAAACACAGTGTACAGCTGAGGCTGATGGGAATGTCTTTAGTTTAACAGGAATTTAGTAATAAACCAAAGTGTTGTAAAATTGAAATTTTGACCTAATGATGGCGCTAGAGGGAAAGTTAAGGGATCACTTGAATATCTGTACTAAAATAATAGTTGTTGAGATATTTCAGTGGTGGGCCGACAGACTGATTGCCATTCCTAGCAAAGCTAAAAATTTCTCATTGACTGGATTTTGAAAGAACATTTGAAAGGAAATGTGATGTTTTGATCAGTGTGTGTGTGTGTGTGTGTGAGCCTTACCTGGTGGAGGTTCGTTCTCATCAGCCCACTGGAAGAAGCCACACTGTTGGTCTCTTGGTTTCCCGCAGGTGTGGAACATCCGGCCCTTGTTTGGTCCGTCCTTCTGAACAGTGCGCGTCACCGCTGTCTCATTACAGTTACACATCGTGTGTCCCACATGTCCTCCTGAGCCCCCTTCCTGCCCCCTACCTCCTCCAGAGTTGTCCCTGAACCCCAGAGAGGGCCTCGGAGGCTGGTAAGTCTGTGGTGGTTGCAGCGGAAGCCCTCGACTCTGGGGTGCCCCCTGCTGACTTGGCTGATCTGCCCAAAGAAAGAAGTTGCAGCTCCCAGCGTTGCACTTGTAAAACTGGCGACCTTGGTTGGGGCCATCTTTGCGCACGGTCAGGAGGAGGGCATCCTGACCACAGTTACACACAATGACATCACTGTTGGTGTCTGGACCGCCACCCGGTGGAGGTCGTGGCTGGGGGTTCCAGGAGGGGACAGGAGGAAGGGAAGGTTGAGGATTTGATCTTGGGGCTCTGGGTGGCTCTGGTCTGGGTGGCCTTGGACCTGGTGGACGAGGGCCCTCTCCTCTTCCTCCACCTCCTCCACCGCCTCCCACTCCCCCTGCTCTGAGATATTTCAGGTCCAGCACCTCTCTTAGCGTCTCGTCACATCCACCGATGCAGCCAACAAACTCTAAAGGCATCATGGGAGGGAGGCTGCCCCTGCGAAACGTGAACTTCAACCTAGGACACACAGGAGACAAATGTTTTAGAAATCAAACTCAGTATAAACTCCAGTGTGATGGAGCTTTACCAAAGAAAGAAACAAAAAAACCTCCTGGTATAAATAACGATGCGTTATGTCAGGTTTGGGATGTAAATGTAAAATAGTATGTAAACATGAAAAACAGGCTATAAATACAGAGTTTGGTGGTGGCTGAGTTTGAGTGAGAAAATAGTTCATGAAATTTGAAAGATGATTTCCAATACAATTAAATACAGCAAGTTGCTGTGGTGACCAGTGAGGCGGCAGCAGTAAGTGATTGCATGTATTTGCTGTTAATAGCATCTGAAGTTATCCAACAGGCTGAAACTGCTGGGTGAGATCTGATTAAAAAAACAGCGATATTGTTTTACAACAAGTGCCGTAGTTCAACTTTGAGCTCTGTACCAGATTGGTTGCTATGGTAACAGATGCTGGTGTGGAGCACTTTGGCTCGATGCTGGTGAGCGTGCCCTATATTTGGACTGAGCTGAGGCACGTGCTCAAAGGGTTGACGCCCACTTGTGTAAACAAGAATTTGGACAAGTTTCTTGCACTGCTGAAGCCACAGAGAGCTTCATCTGTTTTTGTTGTTGTGTTTGGTACACTATAATGTCTGAAATGTAAGCTGCGTGTTCATGGAACAATTTGATTCTATTAACCATAAAATCCTGGAGGACATAATACAACATCTGAAATCCTCTTCATGTTACCTTGATATTCTGCCAACAGTTTTTTTCAAAAATGTGTCTAAATGCATGGCCTCAGATCTACTACAAATTGTCAACATGTCTCTCCTCTCAGGTCATTAAGCCACTCTTAAACAAGAGCAATCTAGACAGGTCACTAATGAGCAATTATAGGCCCATATCAAATCTAGTAATTAAAATCATTGAAAAAGCTGTTTTTCAGTAGCTTAGTGCTTTCTTGGTACTAAATAACTGTTTTGATGTCTTCCAGTCAGGTTTTCGACCACACCACAGCACTGAGACGGCTCTTGTTAAGGTCTTCAATGACATCCCTTTAAACACTGACAGTGGCAGAATTTCAGTCTTAGTATTATTGGATCTCAGTGCTCCATTCAACACGGTCGACCACAACATATTACTAGACAGACTTGAAAACTGGGTTGGACTTTCTGGCACAGTACTAAAATGATTTGAATCCTACTTAAAGGACAGGGACTACTTTGTGTCTATAAGGTAATTACACATCTGAGCTGACAAAAATGACATGTGAAGTTCCCCAAGGCTCCATTCTGGGGCCTCTTTTGTTTAACATTTACATGCTTCCACTGGCTCAGATTATGAAAAACAACAAAATGTTACCATAATTATGCAGATGACACACAGATTTACATAACCATTTCACCAGGGGACTATGATCCCATACGGATGCTGAGTAATTGTATTGAGCAGATCAACGTCTGGATTTGCCAGAATTTTCTTCAATTGAACAAAGATAAAACTGAAGTTATTGTTTTTGGAGCCAGGGAGGAACGATTGAAAGTCAGCGCTCGACTTCAATCTGTAATGTTAAGAACCACAAATCAAGCCAGAAATCTGTAGTGTAGTCATGGACTCAGACCTGAATTTGAGGAGCCACATTAAGACAATTACAAAGTCAGCCTTCTATCACCTGAAGAATAGATCACGGATTAAAGGACTTATGTCTCAGCAAGACCTGGAAAAAAGTATCCATGCATTTATCTTCAGTCGACTCGACTACTGTAACAGTGTCCTTACAGGGCTCCCTAAGAAATCCAACAGATAGCTGCAGCTGATTCAGAACGCTGCTGCCCGAGGTCTATACATTGGCTTCCTGTATGTCAAAGAATTGATTTCAAAAGCACTAAATGGTTTAGGGCCAAAATACATTTCTGATCTTCTGCTTCATTATGAACCATCCAGACCTCTCAGGTCGTCTGGGGCAGGTTTGCTTTCTGTCCCCAGAGTCAAATCTAAACAAGGAGAAGCAGCGTTCAGTTATTATGCTTCTTATATCTGGAACAAACTCCCAGATAACTGCAGGTCTGCTGAAACTGTCAGTTCTTTTAAATTAAGACTGAAGACTTTTTAAATATTTAAGATTTTTCTTTTTACCACTGCCTTTAACTAGTAGATTGATAACTTACACTACACTGTAACTTTTACTGTCCTGTTTTCTTTTTCTTTGTTTTTAGCTTTTTACCATTGCTTTTAATTAAATATTTGCGCGAGAAATGAGTAGGTAATTGAGTGAAAAGATGAGAGTGAGATTGAACAGAGTGAAAAAAGTGGTCTTAAATCTCATGCCTGAATGATTTGCAGGAAACTCTGTCCACCTGTAAAAGCGCAGGTGGGTCCAGAGTATAACTGGATCAAAGCGGCCTTCGGACAGACATGTCCTGGTTTCTCTGTAGTGTCCAAGGGTTTTTGGAGTTTCAGTGGACGCAAAGCTACGGAACCGAGTACAGACTAGCTAGAGAGAGTAGATTAAGTGTACTTCTGTTTATTCTCTTTTCAAAATAATTGTAACTAAATTATAAATTCTATTATATATATTTTCTATTTAACTCCTTTAACCCTGATTATACACTGCACTGTAACTTTTATTATTTTTTTAATGTGTATTTTTTCAATTTCCCAATGTTGCTTTTAACTTTTTTATATTTCCCTGTTGCTTTTATGTTTTATGTAAAGCACTTTGAATTACCTTGTTGTTGAAATGTGCTATACAAATAAACTTGCCTCATTTTAAAAATGAAATATGTGTAGTTACTGTCAGTCTGAATTTTGCTGAGATGAAAATGATGTGGACTGAAGGATCTCCAACACACAACATTTATAACATAGTGCACAGAAAAACCAAACCAGTCGGGCAACAAAATTCAAGCCAATTTCAAAGACCATAAATTTTAAGTTATTCCTTCGTTGGGTTAATACAACAACCAGGAACTGAAAAGGGAATCAGCAATCAGTAGGACTGTAATCTTTAAATGTTCCAGTTGTGTACGGATAATTTAATTCCTTCATTGATTTAACTTTCTGAGACTCTGTAACAAACAGGTTGTCAGCTGTTATTCTAAAAAATGACTAGTCTTTCATTTCTCTCCTGTTAATAGGGAACATACAGACCAACACCGTTACATACAGATAAGCAATGCAACAGATGTTATGCATCTGTCTAGCTGAAGCTAATTTGCAGGTTAAACTATAAAGTTGGGACAAAAAACCCACTAGGAGTCTACAGCAATGCTAGCAGCTCTGTGAGGCTGTACTTGTAGTTAGCCACAGTGTTGCTTTGAGCTAAAGGCTAATGTCAGCATGCTAACATGCTGATGTTATGCAGATGTTTACAATGTTCACTGTCTTTGCATTTTAGCATGCTAACATTTGCTAACTAGCAGTAAACAGCTGAGGCTGATGGTAATGACATCATCAGGGCTATTTTTTTAAACTTTAGCTCTATCTCGAGATGCAGAAAACATCATACATCTACTGTCACAGTGTAACAGTATGTATTTAGAACAGAGGTTTTAAAAGTGGGAGGCGAGCCTTCCCAGGGGGCTTCAAACAACTTGAGGGAGGCTCAGTTAAAGGAAACGAAAAATATTTTTTATTTATTTATTTTATTTTTATACTTTTTATGTATTTGGTGTAGTCTGCACTTAATGTATAAAATAATAAAGTATAACTCAACTGTTGAGTCAATATGGCACCATACAACATAACCATGATTCCATAGGGCTAATAGGTATGTCGTTTTTGTGTGCTGGCGCCGCGGAGGATGGCAGCCTCTGGATTACTCTCCATAGTGCTTTTTGTGTTTTTGTTTATTAACTCTGTTTTCTGCCGTTCCTCTCTGGTTACATTACAAGAGCTCTTAAATCTCGGACTTTCAACTGATCGCATTATTCCACAGCTCCCTAGCGAACCCTTTCCTGGAGACCAAAGCTGGAGTTACAGGCCTGCTTTGACTGCACTGAATGTAGTCTTTTTGAGGCTGCAGCCACCGACATGGACGAACTAACTGATGCTGTGACATCTTACATCAGTTTTTGTGAGGACATGTGTGTGCCAACTAAAACCTTCCGTACATAGAACAACCAAAAACCCTGGTTCACAGCGAAACTCAGGCAGCTTCGTCAGACCAAGGAGGAGGCCTTCAGAAGTGGGAACAGAATCCTGTACAACCAGGCCAGGAACACAAAGACTAAAGAGGTCAAAGCAGCAAAGAAGAGCTACGCCGAAAAGCTAAATAACAACTTTGCAGCCAACGACCCTGTGTCAATGTGGAGAAGCCTACGGACACTAACAAACTACAAGAGACCATCCCCCAACACTGCTGGTACTGAACAACTGGCAGACGAGCTGAATGGCTTTTATTGTAGGTTTGAAAAGCCCACAGTCACACCTCTCCCCCACTCCTAGTCAACTTAGGACTGCATTACATCCTGCAACACGTCGACACTCCAGGGACATTTGGAAGGATCCTGTTCGTGGACTTCAGCTTGGCGTTCAACACCATCATCCCAAACATCCTCAGAACCAAACTCATCCAGCACACTGTTCCAGCTTCCACCTGTCAGTGGATCGCAAACTTCCTGACTGACAGGAGTCAGCAGGTGAGGCTGGGGAACATCACATCCAGCACCTGGACTATCAGCACTGGCGTGTATGCTCTCCCCAATGCTCTTCTCCCTCTACACCAACAACTGCATCTCAGGAGACCCATCTGTCAAACTCCTGAATTTCGCTGGCGACACAACGGTCATTGGCCTCATCCGGGACGGCGATGAGTCAGCCTACAGACGGGAGGTTGATAAGCTGGCTCTCTGGTGATCCACCTTTACACAGCCATAATCCAGTCTGTCCTCTGCACGGCCATCACTGTCTGGTTTGGATCTGCCACCAAAAAGGACTGGAGCAGACTACAACAGACAGTCAGGTCTGCAGAAAAAATCATTGGTGCCAACCTGCCCTCCATTCAGGACTTATACATTTCCAGAGTCAGGAAACGGACAGGAAACATCACCGCAAACCAACTCTGCTCACTGCACTATTTGTGAATATGTCTATATTGTTCTTTGTTCATAGTGTGTATATTTGTGTTGTCTACACTGTAGCCTTATTATTGTCTAATTGGATGAGTAAGCATATCATGAGCAACGTACAATCCTGAGTCAAATTCCTCGAATGTGTACACATACCTGGCAATAAAGCTGATTCTGATTTTGATTCTGATCCAGGATTTCAGCTAAGCTAAGCAAGTAAACTAAAGGGATGTGAGGGGGCAGCTTTTTCCAAGCTTTGTCTGAGGGGAGGCCCACAGTCCCCCAGACCTTGAAAAACCCCTGGGGCCTGTACCACGAGGCGAGTTCAACAAAACCCGGATATCTTTTCGTTATCTGGCTTCACTAACCCTAACAATTACGATTGGGATAAGCAGTACCACGAAGCTGGTTATCACACCGTGAGCGCATTCACATAAAAGAGGCGGTGTTAACAGCAGATGACCAATCGCAGACATGAACAATCCACTGGCATCAGAGCGTCATATTTTACAAACAAACAAACGGTAAAACAACAGAAATACGACATTGTATAAGTAGCACGGCTGCAGCTGACATGCACGGAGACAGAAAATTGCAGACAGTGTGAGTGCCTAAATTAACAGGTGTTATCTATAATAATGTGTTGATTTGATGTGTTCTTATGGCGTCTATGAAAATATCAGCCTTATACTTATACTATACTAGCGTCTGTCTGAGAGTTTCCACATTTGAAGACTCGGCCACTGAATAAGTGGTTGTTCCACCTCACTTTAAAAAACTTCTTGTCACTTAAAAAATTAGATTCATTTATTTAACACACTCAAAAGTGTTCCAAACATTGTTCTAAATTAACTTCATAAAGCAATGAAATGAAAAATCCATTCATGCCATTAAATGTGCTCAAACAGTGGTTGAAAGACTGGATCTCAACATTTAGGCTACTGAAAACTCACCTCATTACCTGCGCCCACATCGCAAAAGGTGGATCGGAACATGACCTCTCTGGAAAACCTCTCTGGAAAATGTCTCTCTGATAGCCTATAAGATAGCTACTAACCTAAAATAAATAGCCTATGTTCATATAAAAATTTATTTCAATATCCCTACCAAACTGCTCATAATATACAGCCTCACATAAGAAAAATGAAACAGACTTATTTCAACGACTGTGTGAAACAGACTGGGGAGCAAATAAAAAATATGAAACACATTTTCAAAGCAGTTAGTAGGCCTAGGCTACTGTAAAAACCTGTACACTACAATAGCCTGAGGGTTTTAATCAGTCTCTGTAGGATGATATCGCTATCACCACAGCAAACATAAGTCTGTGGGGTCTCCTACAGGTGGTGATGTCATTTTCCAAGAGAGCCAATTGGTCAGTAGGTGGTGTTTTCATAGAGTTGCTCTCTTATCTGGAACATAACCTGCTCCGGAGCAGGTTAGCCATTCAGCATAAGTTACTATGGTGATCTACCCCGGTAACCACCGTCTTGGTACTGAAAACCCAGGGTTAACCCCGAAGTTACTTCAATAAGCTCAAATCCTGCTTCATGGTACAGGCCCCTGGTGTAGACTTTTGTTTTGGTTGTTTGTGTGTGGGGAACACTTCAAAACAATAATAAAATAATGGTGAGTTGCAAACTTGAGGCTTTGTAGAACTGAATGAACAACACCTAAATCAGCTTAATCACAATTCATCGGATTCACAAAATGTCTGAGCACAAAATAATATGCAAAGCAGGTCGAAGGACAAATCTTTATGATGTATCTTGATCAACTGTGTTAATGGTTTCCTGTGTTTGGTCTAGTTAAGTGTAAAATAAATACTTACATGTGAACAGGGTGCGGCTGACAGGTGGGACAAATGCTGTCATCTCTGCTGACCTCCAGCACCGTGTCGGGGAACCACACTGCGGTCTTACAGGCTGGGTAGCCCACGCAGGATAGGTACTTACTACAGGGCGACAGGTGGAGGTGTGCTGTTACATTTATCAAACTAATTTGAAGTAAAAGGATACAGTTGTAGCAGCAAAAAGGAACTGCATTACTACGCAATAATACATTTGAATTTTCATGACAGATACCAAAGTAGAAAATCAAACTAAAAACTAATATTCTGTTGATTTGTAGTTAGGGTTACAATGTGTAAAGCAACTGCCATGGTCCCATAAAGTGTTTTATCTCATCTCACCTGTTACCCTCCCTCTTCTTCTTCAGCACCATGTCCCGCCCACAGTGAGGGCACTTCCTGACCGGCAGCGGGATCTCCATGTCCTGCTGCTCTGCCTCGGTGATCTGCTGAGCTGCACCCAGATATGGCGACAGAGCTTCATCTAGCCTGAGGAAACAACAGAAAAGTACTTTCTAACTTGGGTCCCAACAACCAACAGCCTGCTGTGATTACAGGACAGGTGTAACTAACTCATCATTTTAAATCATGACATGTTTCTGCTCATTTGGGAACAGACGGTGCACCAGAAGCACACAAATTTCCTACGAGGTAAATTTTAACTAACTTTTTTGCCTTCTTGGCGGATTCAATGAAGACAGTCTTGTATTTCTGGATGTAGTGCTGCAGCACGCTGTGTTTGTCCTTCCTGCCCTCTGATACCAGCTTGAGGTCAGCCTCCAATTCAGCACGCAGGTTTGGTTTGGACATCTCATAGCCCATGGAGTTGTACCCTACACAAACACATACATTTGTATAGCTGGTATGTAAAATATTTTAGTGACAGAGACAAAGGCATAAGGGGGCCCATCAACATCTCTATGTATTAAAGGCTTCAGTATATTGTGGTATGCATTGTGGGTGTGCGTACATACCCTCCACCAGTCCCATGCCGAGCTCTCCAGGGAGAAACCTCTGGTCAGCTGTCAAGCCCACATACATGCGACTCTTTATAGTCTCGATATGCTCTGCGTGGGTTGCATCTGTGCCTGTAATATACAGAAGTGTTTGCATTACAGTTGATCCTGAACAAACAACAGTTGTATGTTGACTTATCAAAAGGGTCTCCAAGTTGAAGCCAGGTTTGCTTCAGGTTAGTGTTTCTCTGCTTTTACTGAACAGGGTACTGTAAAATCAGACATCGTGCCAACAGGTCACCAGAGACACTCCGACACACAAAAAAAGTCCTTAATGTGAAAATGTGAAAATAAATCCAGGTGAACACACATGGTCCAACGATGACTATTATGTACTGGCATGATAGAAATAAAGATTTTTCTATACCTTTTATACCGAGGTATGTTTTCTTCTGCCGCAGAAAATGCGGCAATGTTATTAATTCACTAAATGAGCCCAAAACAGACAGCGCGATTTTATACATAAGTGGTTTTCTCAGTTAAAATGTGCAGAATATTTTAATAACATTTACTATATCACAATGTACTGTATACACAATATATATTGATATCATAAAACTATAAGGGTATGGGAGTATGTTGGCTAGTGTGGACATGATTCATCAATATTTTCTAAAATGTTTACAGGCAGGGTTGAGACCGTACACATTAATAACACAGTCTGTGTGTGCTTGTGCTGTACCAATGCCGTGCTTCTCCATCAGTGATATGAGGTCAGCTTCAGTGAGCAGCTGCGGAGGACTCGTCTGTCCGTCCACCATCTCGATAGCGCTGGGCTGGAACTGGGAGCCTTGCTCATACACTGGAATCAGCTAGAACATACAAAGCAGGTTTACTGGGATAAATTCCACACAAGCAGCAAGAGGCTGAGTGAAGTTAGTTAGAAGCCCTTAGATGAGCAGCAATCATTGCTATTATAAGTGAACAAATAAACAAAAAATTGTTATAGTGAGTTCACAGAGTTCATAACCTTAAAACACAACATACCTTGGAGCTCCACCTGTCATATGGGTAAACATCCAGGTAGTTTCTTGCAAGGATCATGAGTCCCGAGGTGGAGAACTTCTCCTGGGCGATGTCTATTTCCACCACAGTCTCGTTCCCCAAAGCATCCTGGGATACGCAAGCCAAGAAGTGCCGGACAATGAACTCATACACGCGACCTTCATTGCCCTAGACACAGAACAGAAACAGAAAATCATTACTTGTGCCTGTTTTTCCATCACCTGTTCAAGTACGTGTTTTTACTAGAAACTTTTTATACATGTAGTTCAAAGTTCACAAAATGCCAGTTTAAAAGGACATGGGAGCTAAAAAAAAAATCCCCTTTTTTGTTTTATCCTGATCAGTGTTTTTTTCTCCCTCCAAATGATCTTATACATGAATCCAACTTCTATGACCTTTGGGCTGCTGGAGGCGATCTGTGAAACCTTTGAACCTAATGTTTCCATCATATCGTTGAAAAATAATAAACAGTTGAGGGCTATGACAAGGATTGTTTGGGCACGGAAAGACCTGCCACCAATTATTTACAGTGGGAGTGTTTTATTTAGAATATTTATTACGATTCAAAATGTAAAAAACAAGAACATTTTGGTAGCATAATATTTGACTTTTTTATGTCTATTTGTTGTTAATATTTGAAATGAAAAGGGCAAAACATTCAGATTACGAGGGGGAAAAACCACAAACTGACTTACCTGTAGTGTATTGGAGTACTTGGTGGGGTGTATGGGGGGGTGGGCTTGGTCAGATTTCTTGCCCTGCCGCGGGTTGGGACCCCCAGGCTGGTCCATTACCCGCTGGGCGAACGTCCCCCAGACCGGGCTTTGTGTCTGTTGCTCTACCAGGGGGCCGAGAGCCAGGTTTGCAGGAAAAATATTTGTCTCTGTACGGGGGTAGCTGATATACCTGAGCAGATCCACCCGCCCCCAAAAACCACACACAGTCACGAGTCATCTCCACACAGACAAACTAAGAGGGAACGCTTCTATAATGTGACATTGCTGGTAAACTCATCTATTAAATACCTGAAAGACACCACCCTACCAGATGGTGTCTTTTCATGTAAAAAAAAACAAAAAAGACGTGACTTTGAGGTGGTTTAAAAAGACCAACAAGTTCAAATGAAGGATCCAAAAAGCTGAGGGAGGGTAAACTGACAAGGACAGTTAGCATATGGTCGGACCAAGACAATACTTTGCTGTGTGGACAGCAGTATGCACATGCACTCACCCTTGGGTATAGAGCTTTTCTGCAATTTTCATGGTCTCTTTGGCATTTATTCGTAGCTTACGAGATGCCAGCTTTTCCAGTTCCTGTTGATCAAATAAAAGGTAGAGGACTGGTTAGACTGGGTTTAGATACAAGGACCCAGGACACTGAAGCGCACTACACACCACTCTGTCTGCCATGTAGGGAAAACTACTATATACACTTTATACCATAAAACGGATGTGTTATACATACAGCATATGCATGTTTGTGACTGCTTGACTTCATATTCTTACCACTGTGTCCAAAGGCAGCGGTCTCCACTTGCTCTTGGGTTTGCTGGTTACTGAGGTGACTGTTGCTATGGGATCCTGGAAGTGAATGAAAGGATATTTTCGTGTGTACCTTTTTTTCTAGATGTGGCTTTCTGCCCATTTTATTCAGGTCGACAACACATTCAAATTTACAGCTGTGTCCTTCTGAGGTTACAGCTGCAGGTGGGTACATATGTGTGGACGCACTTTCACTAGAGAGTAGAGACACACACATACACACACACACACACACACACACACAAAAGTCTATGGTCCCTTTCTGGGAGGGCAACATCAACTATCAGTGTATTTTAATACATTATGTGCATAATTTCCCTAAGTGGTAACAGGATCTGTCAATAAATACATACATCTAAAACTAACCGGTCCAATCAGCATTACTGCTCAGTGTAGCAGTTTCAAATTTTCAAAATTTAAAAATGTTTTATGAGGAAGGAAGAGCATTCAATACTTTTGTCACTTTGACACACAATGTGCTGGTGAAAATGGTGAAGGTAAACAGTCATTTTATTTACAGGAAAACTCCACAGGACACTTCACATTACACACAGGCATTTGATCCACTGTAAATATAAAAACAATAATTTGTTTTTCAATATATAATTTGGGGACTTTTTTAAAAGCCTTGTCAGATCTTCAGCATCATCAGGACGTGAACCAGATCACTGCCCAGTGTTGTTATATTACTTTTAGCAGAACTTTATAGAGTTTGTTGTTGTTGTTGTTGTTAAGAATTCTTCCACATCGCGCCTCTTCCGTCAATGACGCACCAGAAAAAATGTCCCCCGAAGTTTGATGGCTGAGTCAGACTCCACATTTTTAAAAGGGCTATACTACCGTAACTCTCAGTTCAAAGGACAAAAACATAATATTCAAGTGCAATTTATGTAAGGAGAAGCTGAGGGAACTCTCTACGGCGAGAAATAGCACAAGTAACCTGAAAAATATTTATCCCTATCTCGTAATTTGTCTGCCCATTTCTATATCCAAAGTTATTAGTTTATTTAAAAAGGTCTAGGCAATTTAATTGTACTATCTCATTAAACTATTATATATATATATATTATATTATATTGTATATAAGCAGGTGATTTTAACAGTAACCACTTCATGTGAATGCATGACTAGGCCAGATCTAATAAAGCCTAGTGAAGGAGAGCCTTCATTAGGCTGTACAATATCGCCCACCACTGGATTTGTAATGAACTGCAATAAACTCTAAACAACAACATTACCCTCTTCTATTTTGTCATGCCTCATTGTTCTTCTGTGGATTTGGTAAATGTAATGCAGCTACAGCTACAGTCTGAGTCTGAGCCCGCCAAAGCTTTTTAAAACATGTTTTCAACATTTAAGTACATTCAGTATACTGGGGGAGTGTGCAGAGTGGGGTTACCAGTCACATCTTTCCTTAAATATCAGGAAAGATTGTGGGGAATTTCACAAAAACAAGTATAAATGCCTGATACTATTGTATTAATTTGGGTTAAGTAGTTTATTAAATTATGAGTTTACGCAAATTTAAATAATAATTCAACTGTGAGATTGTTTCTTGATTAGGTAATATTACACCGAAGGAAAGAAGAAAAACTCTTGATGTTTTTGACTGAGCTTAGTGTGCAGGGACATTCAGTGTTGTGCTTGTCTAACCTGAGTTTGGCTCCGGATCTGTCACATCTTGCCGAGTGAGAAACAGTGAAAACTAGCTAAGTGATAATTACATGCTCATCAGCTGTGAGCATCTTGGCAAAGAATAAGTGAAAGTGTTTTTTTCTTCGAGTCATCGATTCAGATGACAGCTATCCTGCCACCAGTAAGTGAGACCACGGGTTTAAAACAATAAGATGCTGCTGAGGCGAGATCATCAAACATCAGATTACAGAACAACAAAATGTATCGACACTATCGCACAGATCACAACTAAATCAAAATGTAATGGTCATTGGAAAAACACAAAGTCTGTGTGAGTGATAATGATTATGGCTGAGTTATCAGGCATCAGCACTGTTTGATAACAACTGATTTTATGTATTATTTTAAATGCAATATCATAATAACTGGTTGTACAATGTTAACAGCTTTTGGGACTTATTTTATTTCTATGCATCCAATTATTTATCACTGAAAGTGGGATACTAAGATTCTGTGAAAAAAATTCAATGATGTTGTGTTTGATGAGGTTAGCAGAGCATTTCCATTTTAGTTTTGTGTTGTGTTAAGTCAACATATAAAGGTTACAGTAAAAGGACTCATATCACTCCATCACTCAGTGACTTCTTGTCATTAATCCTTGCATACAGATTGACTATTGGGTCTGCACCCATCTACCTATACTCCATAATACAAACTTACGTTCCTTCTCAGCCACTCTTCCAACAAACGCAGCCTGGATCTGTCATCCCTACACACAAAGCAATCTCAGGCTGTTCTAATCTGTGACACCACGATGGTGGAACGAGCTACTACAGGACATCAGAGCGGGGGCGTCCCTCTCTAACTCAAGAAGCTCTTGAAAACTCATAACAACTCTTAACACCTCTACCCCCAACATGCACTTCCTGTGTTCTTCTTCTTCCATCTCTTTACAATTCTCTTGTAGTTAACTCTTATTGCGTCCTCCTAGGTATTTATCCCATTGATGCCATTTGTGTTAATAGCACTTACTAGTATCTATTGTTACTCGTAGATCTCTCACTTTTCTGATGCTTGTATGTTGTTCATCAAATGTACGTTGCTTTGGATAAAAAGTGCCTGCCAAATGAGTGACTGTAAATGTAATGCACAACAGGACAGCAGGTAGCTCTAAGTATTGCTGTAAATTTAGGCAACATGTCAGTACAAATTAGCTTATTAATTAGCATATTACCAGAATAAACAATAAATACCCTAGGGATTGGGAGGCAAATAAGACCAAGACAGAGACTAAAAGCATCACTAAGAACTTCAACATTACATCAGGAACAAAAACTAGTAACAAAGTACGTAATAACATGACAACAATAACGAGTCTTTAAGAGTTGGGCCTTCTAACTCTCCGCTGCAGTGTTATCTGGCTAGCACACATAAAATGTGAAATCACCTCACATTCAGTTTTCTAAAGAAAGAGCTCAGAATAGCAACATCAGCAGCCCTCTAAAGGTTACTAGTACAGGAAAAATCTAATAAATTTGAGGATCTAGAGAGACTTCAAGACCTGCTTTAATGCCTTATAACTCTAAAAGAGCACACAACAAATATAGATTCATATTTACACACATTAACATGCTAGGCATAAATAACACACATACAAACAGGCACGTACCTCCATGCATATCTGGTAGAGCACCAGGCAAGCTGTGTGGTTGAAGAGGCGGTTTCTTTTCCAGCTGAACTCTACAGTGTCCTCCTCCACCTCATGCAGCACTGAGACAAAGACCCGAACAGAACAGAAGGGATGAAGAGGAGCAAGTATCAAGTTTAAAACCATAAGACTCAGTGCGTGGATGAGTTTGTACCTTTGATCTTATAGAAAGTCTCAGGTATGAAAGCCTGGATGGCTTTGAAGCGCTCCACCACAAAGCCCAGAGTGGGAAACTGACAGCTGCCGTACGAGATCAGCTGATTGGCCAGAGACTCTGGAAAGATCTTCTGCAGGCGAAGCGTCTGGAACCGAGTGAAGGACGCACCTGATGAAGATCAAGATGAGCACAAATCACTACTCTATAACAGGGTTTCCATTTGACGTGACAGGTTTTCATTTGACGTGACAGGTTTTCAGATAAACTGAGCCACCAGTGTTGTATCATGGGTAAAGTGACATTTAGTCGTCATCCAGACTTGTTTTCATGGTAAACACTATTTTCTAGCAAGCGTTACATTTAGTGGTTTTTTGGCATTTGTAACTACAATTACGCCGATGTGGTGACGCTGTATTGTAATCAACACAGCTTTCAAAATGAACAGTGTTTCTGCTGGTTACATCATTGTCATAAAAATAATCACTAAAGAAAACAAAACTACTTTGCCCTGCAGTTCAGTGTTTTAATATAGTTTCATATCGCCCGTCCTGTACAGGGCAAAATAGTGTTTGTGTTTGTCAGTGAAATTTTTTTTATCAGTGAAATGTAAGGAAATAAAGTAAAGACTGCCACTTATACTGATACAAGCAAACAATTAAAATTAGGAACTAAGATAAAAAATAAGTCACTTAAAATTCAAATAGTTTGAATTGATTTTTAAATGCTTCAAAAACAGGAGGTGCAACTAATATTTTCCCAGCAGAATGAAATTGTAGATGGTTTGTCAGTATTTGTGGTCATGTTCTCAATAAAAGCTGTTTGGCAACTGTGTAAATCAATTTATGTTGTATTTGGTTTAACATTGAACAGGACACCTTTATTTAAAAAACAAAACACATAATTATTAGAACTTAATAATTAATAATTAGAAACTAAACTGTAATAAAAACTGTTTGCTTAAGCCAGCTGAAGGTGCAGTACATGTGCACGTGTGTGCACTTGATCAGGATGGTACCACCGCCGCCTCATTTTGAGCCAGCATCTGTTATCTGTTGAGCCATCCCATAATCTGGAAATTATCACCTTCATCAGTGTTTCACTAATCAGTGCAGTTTAAGAGTGCTCCCTTACCTATCCGCAGGTCCAGCTCCTGACGGACGTCGACAGCATCACTGATGTTAGCATCTGGCGCTGTTAGAGTCTCACTGGCTCTCCGAATGGAGCTGGGGGTGATCTCAGAAAACTTTGCTCGAAAGACTTGTAAATTGGGCTTTACTAGAAAGTATTCATAAAGCGCACACACACACACACACACACACACACATTTTTATCAGGAGAGATTTGTGGACAAACACAAAACCTACTATCTGTTATACCTACTAATTGTTCAAGGAATAGTTCAACATTTTGGGATGACAAGGTTGACACCACTCTCATGCCTGTACAGTAAAGAAAGAGTCGTAGACTGGAAGCAGTGCTAAGCTGAGCTAAGCTAACTGGCTGCTAGTGCTTTATATTTACAGTAAGTAACTCATCTAACTAATTCAGTAATTCCCAAAATGTTGACCTATTCCTTTAAAAAGGAGTTGAGATGCACGCTCACTTGCACCACCACAACAAAACAACCCACATATATTACCATCATACCTGCTTTGCAGACATCTATGATTTCAAAGCCGATGTTTTCTCCCTCTCTGTCACAATCAGTCCAGATGACTAAGGCCTGGCACTGCCTCACCTCTTTCTCTAGTGTCCGCTAGAGAGACAAAGAGGGACAGAGAAAAAAAGAGAAAGGAAAGAAAGAGGGTTAGATGTGTCTACTCAGATGGAGTCATAATAATCTTTCAAGTCCATTTCTATTATCCACATTCATCATTATTTCCTTTGAATGAAAATTTCAGCCGCCTACTGCAGAGAGATGAAATGGTAAAAAAAAAGTACATGATCTGGGCATACTGCCGACTCGAAATAAATAAATAAATTGAAATTGCATTGTGAGTGAGTCCTGGACTAAAACCCTCACAGTAATGATTACTTATATCAGTCAAACATCACAGTGACACACACATCGTGGCTGCAGAAAGAGTGACAGATCCCATAGGTTTATTCAAATACAAAGTATAGGCTATATATTTGTGACTCCTGGGAGGACAGTAAATGATCATACCTTGATTTGTAGCATGTTATCTGGACAATACTTCTCCACCTCAGCATCAAATAACAGCACGGGATTGCAACTGTGCCTTTGGAGAGAACAGGTACAAATACAATCCGTTGTTAAGATACTGTCTGTTGCTAAATATATAAGTCTAATCTATTTTAACTTACCATTTCTGGAACGGCGCTTTAAACTCCAGACCCAGTAAATGGCCTGATACTGATGTCATTGTTACTGTCACATTCTGGAGCGGGATGGAGACCAGAAAAATAAAAACATAAAACACAAAAGAACAGATTTACAGGTACATGTGTGCATATCTAATTATTTTACTGCATTCACTTACCTGACCAAAGAGATGATACTCATACTCATAGATTTTATTGAACTTTGACATCCCTTCCCTCTAAAAGAGAAAAGAAGACAATCAGTACTTGAGCAGCCAAAGAAAAATCAAAAACAATCTAAGGAAGATGGGTTCCCATTTGTCACATGGGAGAGTCTTTTTAACTCAGTGGGAAGTGTGTACTGCCAGATTATGGAACAGATGACTCAATATTGATGGTAACCAGCCAGATTTCTTTTGTGGGATGTGTGATCAGTAGCTTAGTGGCAGAAAGGTTGAGTTAGGGTCTAGGGTCTAAGGATAGAGGGTATTGGGTTGGCCAATGTGTAAACAGCGACCAGAACAAATGAGGGGAACTCCCGCGGTGAATAAAAAGGTTTACAGTTTGTGAATAATGTCTTCAATTGATCAAAACTGTTGCCGATTCCTCCTCTGTCTTTCAGCGCTACACCGACTAATAACAATATCTTTTGGAGGGTTTTGTGCCGTGGATGAGTACACATGACTGACCCTCCTGGACCTGCCGCTGGACATGATCTCCGAGATGCCTTTGGCTGCATCGTTCTTCTCGGCTACGCAGAGGACGCGCTTGATCTGAGCCCGGTTTCGGATCATGTCTGCCTGCTGCGGGTTGTCCGGACCCCGGTCACTCTGCGTCGCACAGAAACACCTCTGTTGGATCCCTAGCCGGCGTAGTCCCGATCGAAGAAGCAAATGTCTCCCGAGGAGATGCACTAGCATGCCGAGCCGCTCTCACATGAAGCAGCCTGCTGCCGTTTCTCCGCTGTGTTAGCATGTTAGCTTACATGGCTAGCTACAGCCATGCTATCCGCTCCAAAAACTTTTACAAAGAGCTAAAAAGTGGTCACCGGTTGACTAACTCTACTCCCGATAAATCAAATAATGAAAAATAAGCTAAAGCATCAAACGTCACTCATTAAAAGCTTTATGAGGAACAAATCAACCTCTAACAGTAGCACTACGCTCTGTTTACATCTGTTTACAAATTGCCCGCCCGCCTGTCAAATACTGCCGTAATCAAGGTCGTAAAACTGTCGTAAAATCCTGGCGCTGCCAAAACGTCTCCACGAAAGAAGTTTGGAATAATAGTGAATAAAAGGTGCGATCAAATTGACTATTGTCTGCGTGCGTAGCACATGTCGTATTATAATTAGTCATCTTTTTCATGATAACAATTATATTCTAAATAATATGGTTTTATTATGTTAACGTCAATTAGAAAAATCCACCCTAAATCAGAATTTGCATTTTGACATTTCAACATCTACAAACTAACACTGAGGACGCTGAGACAGTTTCCTTGGTATTTGGGAATTTGAGGTTTTAGCAACTTTGAGGGTTTGTATTTTTAGACATAGTATTTGTAGACTCGGTATATTTAAATTGAATTGCTTTTTGGACAATTAAACATTAATCAGTAATGAAAGTATTCTGAAAAGGCCTTCATGTTAGGAAATAAAACTCTTTACTTAATTAATTATGCAGGTCCACAATTTGAATTCTTGTTGAGGTTTCCTGTAGAGAAATACAGCATGTAATCTGGTACTTAGTGGGTAAAATATAGATGTTCTGATGTATGTTCTGACAGGGGTCTTTAAGCTAGAAACTGTTGATTTTATAAACACAGGCAAATGCTCAACATAGATAATAGAGTTGCAGAAAATACAACTTTACCCAAATAAACACTAAGTGAAAAATCCAAATAATAAAAAATGTAGGCCTAGAGATGTTTGCGGGGACTAACTCATGACCTCAGTATTTCTAAAATCCTGGCTACGGCCAAATACAGAAACTTCCTTAACTGGAAAATTGACGAGCAGTTATCAGAGAAAACTTGGTAACTTTCAGTTTCAGGGTGGAATTTCTCCAGATGGGAGGTGGATCGGTCACCTGACACGACTAGACCAGCTGGGTAAACATGGCGTCTGATTCTGGATGTGAAAATTACATGTAGCGCTTCTGAATGGTAACGGTGTGTCTCACGCACCATCGCCCCGCATTTTAGCCTCGAACACAGCAACGTGGTGGACACGACGTCGGAAAGACATGAAGAGGAGACGGAGGGAGGCGCTTCACTGATGCTGCTTCATATTTTTTCTCTCTGCACAACATGAATGGTCTGATGCCTTCCCGGACCCTGTGATTGGCGCAAGATAATTGCTTTTGTTAACAGACACACTGATTTTTATTTCTGTCGAGGTGTCTACTTTTATTTTATCTGATAAATATCAGGGCTCTTATTCTGTGGATTGGCTCCTGCAGGGGGAGTGACTGAATTGTGGGCCCACTCTGCTCTGGGACCCCCTTTTTAAATTATATAAAGTAGCTTGATTTTTTATGGATCCTCTCTATCTCTGGGCCCCTAGAATGTACAGCTATTTTAACCTCACTTACAAATGCACTGCCTGGACAGTGTGAGAGCAGGACGCTTTATGTGGCCCCCCTAAACCGCTGTGCTGTGACCGCTGGTTTATGACTGTGCTGCACTGTTGAGTCTCTCATGCCTTGCTCGTCAACACCACTATGATAGGCTCACCTGACGTGGTGGCTTTCACTAAAGAGGATGAGTATGGGCAGACAAGTCTGGACCCCTGGGCTATCCCTGAGGAGTTCTCTGTGCCCCTCTATCCGCTGGCTGACTCCAACCCCTGGGCTAAAACCTCCTATGCCAAGTTCACCAAAGACTTCATCCTCATCTCCGAGTTCTCTGAGCAGGTGGGCCCCCAGCCTCTCCTCACCATCCCTGATGATCCCAAAGTCTGCGGAACCTTTGATCTCAACTACTTCTCACTGCGCATCATGTCAGTGGACTACCAGGCCTCCTTCGTGGGTCATCCGCCTGGCAGTGGCTACCCAAGGCTCAGCTTTGTGGAGGACTCGAGGGTGGTGTTGGGCGACTCAAAGGAGGGGGCGTTCGCCTACGTCCACCACCTTACGCTTTACGACCTGGAGGCGCGGGGCTTTGTGCGGCCCTTCTGTATGGCATATGTTTCAGCAGATGAGAGGAAAATCATGCTGCAGTTTCAGGAGCTTTCCCTCCGATTTTCACAGGCCTCGGAGTGTCTGAAGGCTGGGAACAGGAGAGCATTTGCCAAGGAACTCCAGAGGAAGCTCCAGGACCTAGAGTAAGATCCACAACACAACCTTTATACTGCTATCCCACATAAGGTTCAAACATTTCATTGAATTATTTAGGTAAACAGTGAACAGCATAATCTGCGTAGAAGGGAAACCTGGGGCAAACAATTGAAAAAAAAGAGTCCAACCAGGGATCCCATACTGGAATAATACCACCAGACTTCCAGGTTTCTGTGTGTCAGTAAGTATGTGGGAATTTGATTATACACAGCTTTATCCAGAAATACACGCCATGTGAGCCCATTATACACTAGAATAATAAAGCCTTTTCAGGAGCTCTCCTCCTGGAACCTCAACCTCAATGTTGATACTGTACCTTGGTGCAAAGCCCATAACAAAATTGCAATTACTTAAATTACCTAAACCACCATTTTTTGGACTTTCAGTTTATTGGATTAGGATAATTTGCCTATTAAAATCCAATTACACAAGACTAAGAGTTTACAGCCATGCTAGTGGCTCTCTGAGACTGTCGCTACGGCTGCTCCCCACTACTCTGGCAAACCAATCATTTCTGGGTGGCGTAAATCAAACACATCACTACCTGTACACCAGTGTGGGCATGTCGCCACGGACACCAGATTTTAAAACTCGGGTATACTGCAAATACAGAGAGATTTACCTGGTGTTGATAGGCTTAATCAGCATTGTGTGAACTTGTTTGGCGAGGGCTTGAATGTAACAGACGTTCATTTATATTTAAAAGTCCCACCCTCCAGCTTTTAGATAAGGCTGTTAATCTTTATTCCAGACACATTGGAGGTTCATGGTTTTCTCCAGACAGCAACATTAGTTGACTTGCGATGAGCTATCACCTGTTTTAATGTACCGCTGTGAGACTTTTGATAACAGAATTCTCCGCTGTGATTTTCTCTTGCCTACTTGTCTTCACAGATGAATTCCTGGCTGATTAGATCACTACTCTAATCAGATGTGTGTTACATTGTAAGATATCTCCCACGTGTCTTTGTCGAGCTCAGTTACTCAGTGTAACTGTGAATCCCTTAATGTGTCGACACAATGTTCGGTAGGGAGTTTACAAATTAAATTGCTGCACAACAGATAGAAAGCTGAGCCTGGCAAACCCATGTAGATAAGTTTAAAGGATGTTTAGTTGAATACAGGGTTGAAGGGATGTCTTGTGCTGTGTCTGAAAGCACTCTCTCCTTCACTCATGTTTTTTACATAATAAACTCAACAGATATTTCAGTCATTGCCATCACTAATGCTGCTAGCACGTATAAAAACATAACTGGTTAATGAGCCCCAACCCTAATCTTGCAGTTCATGATGTCCCCTCCTGCAGATTTTCAGTGTAGTGGTTTCTCATTAACGCTGATGAAAAAAATCAATTCTTTTTCAAACCCTTCCCTTTTCTGGTATAAACACATGTGAATGAGTAACTCTGTTTTGTTGCCTTCAGGTACACTCACTCTGTGCTGCAGAAGGAGGAGGGCCTGCAGAGAGAGGCGGGGCCTCAGCGCATGTACTCCGCTCACGCTGTGGAGAAAGCCAACGAGCTTGCAAACGTAGAAAGGAGCATCTATGAACACAGAGACCTGCTGAAACAGATCAGCTCCTACCATCACCGTCCGCGCAGAGATCCTCATGCTGTCACCTGCCAGAAGTGTATGACCGAGTGTTTGAGCGAGTGTGAGGAGCTGTTAGAAAAATACTCCAAGCTCGCCAACCCCTTCAGTTACTGTGACAAAGGGGAGAAGGGGCAGGAGGGATGGGGTCACATTGATGATGAAGGGGGCGAAGAAGTGGCGGACGAGGAGGAAGATGAGGGAGTTAAACGCAGGCCATCCTACATACCACAGCTGATCAAAGCTAAGTCTGCAAAATGTTTCGACAAGCGTCTGAAGACCCTGCGAGAGCTATGCGACAGTACTTATTTCGAGGCCACCGTGCAGCTCCTGAAGGAGACGGAGAGGAGTTTCCGGGGGGACCTCTGTTACCTGCACACACGCCGGCTGGACAGGGCGCTACGCAGGAAACAGAGAGTTACCAACTTCCTGTTTGAGGAGGACCTCTGTGATGATGATGAAGATGAAGGTGCAACACTGAGACCATTCTGTGCTGTGAACCATGCTGTAGATAACTATACACTCTTAAATCCGCCTCCTATAGTGCTAGGACCAGAACCTCTAGAGCTTGATGCTCTGGAGCCTCCAGATACTCTAGACCCAGCCTCTGAGGCCAGCCATACTCAAGAGAGTGAGCTGGGGCTTGTGGAGAGCCATCTGGAGTCCTCCCCCTCGGACCAGACTCTGGAGACCCAGGAGAGCTCAGAGGAAACCAAAGGAAGCTTTAGCAGCGATAAGAGTGGGGTGGGTCAAGCAGAGAGGCAACAGAATCGGTCAAGTATGAACTCAGAAGCTCCTGATCCTGATTCTGACCTGACCCCTGACCATAACACTGACCTGGAGAGGGAGAGCAGCAGTGAAGAGATGGAGACCACTGCTGGGGATGATGAGGGGGAGAACGGGGGAGACGACACACCCGTGTCTTTGCTGGAAGTGGTGTCTGAGCTGGAGGCCAGCAGGGAGGATGAGTGTGACGGAGTAACTGATGGGGCTTATGAGATGGAGTCGGACTTGTTGGTTCCAATAGAAACAGCGTGCTGTATGGGCCAAGAGGGTTTACTTTATGAGGCCTCTGCCCCAGAGGCGGTGTCTCGTCTCAACCAAAGCTCCCACCTGCCACCCTGTAAAACCCTGGTGGTCAACCAGGAGCCCCAGGCCCAACTTCCACTCCAGGAGGACTACATGGTGGGTTCTCCAAGCTCAGAAAGCCCTGCAGCTGGGCTGGAGCTTCCTGTGGGGCTGCATGCAGATGCAGTTTCCCGGACCTCAGCGGAGGATGGGTCCGACTGTACCATGAGTGCTTCCACAGGGTCTGATCGGGCTGCCTCACCTCTTGGCTACGGGGGGGTTGTGACCCTGCGTCAGAGGAGAAGGGCTGGACAAGGAGCGTTGAGGTTTGTGCGACAGTACCCCTTTGCCATGCAAGCTCTGTGGTGTCTGCTGAGCGGCAGAACCCTGGTGGTGCTCGGGGCAGATGAGGGGAGAGTCCGCCGACTGGTTGCCGCTCTGGCCCTCTTTGTTCCTGGTCCTGGCAGGTGTGGAGAGAGGGTTCAAGCCTGGCTGTCCTGCCCCTTCACTCTTACTGATTTACAGAGGTGGAAACTCATTGGATTGCAAAGGTATTTCCAATTTGCATTTAGATTTTAAGCTTTTAACCAACACTCTTATACACATGATTTGTTAAAACATTGAGCTTAATGCTCCTTAGAAAGCCTCCATCAATGTGAAGTTTGAAAATGACAGTTTATTCCTCTTTGTAGTTTGTATCACACCTTACTCTCCTGTTACTCATCTGGTCTGACTCAGTCTGTGATGACTCACACAACCATCTATTCAACTATTCAACATTTAGCCTCACATCTGTCCTTGGACTTCTTTTTCATTTCTAGTCAGTGGGCTGTGAATTACCTAAAGTATTACAGTATCTTACATTTAGAGAGGAGGCTGTAGCCTCATAATTTTATGTACAAATTGTAGTTGGCTTTCAGGAGTAGGAGGTCCGGCAGGATTGGGACATGTTGATTTCAGTATTGTACAACAAGTAATTTATTCTGATTCTGTTGAACAGATCAGAGCTGTGGCTGCCCAGAAGCACTTTCTGTTACACCTTGTTGGTTTCCCGATACTGTAAACGTTATATTGTTAATGCTGAAGGGAAGCCAACCTTCACCATTTGACTCCACAGTTGCACATATTCTACTCCTTCTTAGTTAAATGTAAATATTAACTGAGAAATTAAATGTGAGAAGAATTCTGAAGCACTGAATTCAGAATTCACTGAATTGTGACTCCACTGTGACATATCAAAGTGCAGATTTTGTTTATCACAAGAAAGGTTGGAGCAAAGCATTTCAGTTTAAATTTCTGTACAGAATTGTAGCTATCTCCAACAGTCTATAATGAGCAGATTTTGGCAACTCTCACATATTTTGGTACTGCCCTCCAGCGGCACTATTCTGGACCAAAATTTAAATTTGGCAAACAAATTGTAACATTAAAGCAGAATTGGACACAGACTGTGTTTAAGGGTGACTAGAAATGTGTAAACCAAATGGTGGAGAGCATGATTATCCTAAATATATTTCAGTGTCTGTCTGTCTGTCCCCCACAGAGTAGTGTCCCCTGTGGGTTCCAGCATGCTTTACTCGCTGTCCCGCTACAGTCGCTACATCTCCATCCTGGACGCCGACCAGAAGACCTTGCGCTGTCCGCCGTATCGTGGCCAGC
>NW_024041984.1:0-34612 GCF_014851395.1 Micropterus salmoides | reverse complement strand
TGCCTTGTTCATAGCACGTTGATCATTAACATCATTATATACCTATGATACTGCAAGTCGAGGCACAGATCAACTTTCCTTCCATGCTTACTGCTGGTCTATGATCTGACTAACTTTGCAACCTTTCTTTTTTTTGTCTCTTTTTTTCTTTTGTCATTGTCATTAAAGTGCTGTGAAAGCACACCTGTTTGTGTTGATGCCGCGGATGTGACAAACTGCTCTCAGAGCACAATGCTGCCGAGAGATAAGGTGCCCTACGGTGAGAGTGAGAGGCAGGCGGAATGATGCCGGACGCAACAGGAGTGAGACAGGGTGATCAACAGTGGCTTTTGGTGAAGGTTTCAGCAATAAATGCAATGTGAATAAGTCAAATAGGGGCAAGACAGAGAGATGGGATGTGGAGAGAGAAAGAGGAAAAGTCAAAGAATAGGGGAGAGGGAGAGAGGAAGAGGGAAGGAGAAAGTGGTGGCACAGCTGAGGTTGACACTAATGAGGAGCCTTTGTGATGGGACCTGACAGAGGAGAAGAAAGCAGAATCCCCCGACACCGATGCTCCACAACACTCCTCCGCTTAATTGGGAGAGCCAGAGCCCACAACGAGGGTGTGTGGTCAGAAAGAGTGCATATCTGTTTTAGGAGGAGTAAGTGAATGTAAGACAAAGTAGACTTTATATACACACTTAATTAAGGCTACATATTGTGTGTTGGTGGATAAATGTATGTAATAGCGCTAATGTAGGTATTCACAGTTCACTCCGTGTTCTTGGTGGATTTTCACACTTTTTGGTCCAGAATTTCACGCTTTTAGTTGATGTTGGCAAGATACGCAGCTTAGAGCATTACATGCACGCTGATGGCTTTGAGGTTCACACATCGGATATCTGCCATCTTCTCACATTCTTTAAAAGTGTCAGGAATCCAATGTAATAAGCCCACCCTTTCCTGCCTGCAGTGCCCACATGCATACTGTACACGCGTTCACTCCAGCGACAGCACTTACATGGCTGCATGAACTGAGGATATACACTCGACGTTGCAGTGCCACATTCGTGCACATGCATGCACTGTGAACGTGCACTTGTGTGCGGACACAAGTGGGGACACTCGCTCACTCCCTGCGGTGCAGTTTCCATCTTTGACTCTGAATCAATCATTTTTAATTTATCAGAGGGGATTTGTGTCATGAAGGCTGATGCCAACTCCAATAAGAGGAAAGAAACAACACAACAGCAGTGAAAAAAGCCAGCGCAAATCCCTGCTCTGATGCGATTATAACACACAACCAAATCAGGGCTGACTTGAATAGACACAGAACACAAAATCATATTACGGGAAATTCGATGTGCATGGCATTACATTGCTCTCAATCTCCCCTCTTTTCTCTTTTTGCACTTCTCTCCCTCATTCTCTTTGACTTTCTTACTCCATTTCTTCCTGTCCTTCTTCCTATCTGTCATCATCACCATTGCCTCCCCAGCTTTTCAATGCTAGTGACCTGAAAAATGTGTTGCCAGTGACTTATACGGCCCCTTCCCCTTCTCTGAGCAGATCCTCTGTTTTTTGCCGCCGGTAGTGAATCTGCCATCCATCCTCACCCCAGGGACAAACTCTGTTAGATCCTCATGTCACAGGTAGCAACCAGGCTTAACAGCAACAGATTGAAGCCGGGTACCATATAATTTTCAACATAACCGCAGATATACGGTAACAGATGAAAGGCAATCTCTTAAACACTGTTGAAATGTGGCCACAGCAAAAGATCTCTTATAATAATGTTTGATTTAAATGACAAAATAGCTATGCTGTGAGCAGGTATATTATGAAAAAAACACAACAGTTTTGCGATCAGAAGAGAGGTGAGTCAGGGAGAGAAACTGCGAGGTATAGAGAAGAGCGAGGGGGTGGGGGGTGCGCAAAATACAGTATAGAGAGTGCGAGAGAGAAGAAGCTGAAGAGATGGATAGAGTAGGGTTGTTATGTCAGAGGCAGTCGAGCTGCTCTCATCTTGCCATTATCTCAAGCACCCTCACATTACCATAATAATGGCTTTTAACCAAATGTAGCACTCTCCAAAGCAGCACAGGCAGAATCTGTTTTAACCAAATGTAAAACACTCATCGACAGGCAGAATCAGAGGGGCTTAACGTTAACATCACCATAGACCGACAAGGGCTGTGTGGAAGGCAGTGTGGGTGAGTGGGAGTTTCAGGCTGGATATAGCCTACTGATGTAGTCTTGATTATACCTATAATGTACAAAGATCATTTTGTGTGTCACATGCGCACCCACAGATATACATCCCTGTTTGACTGCTGGAAATGTTCTGCAGCAACACATATCAATTGTCACGTATGTGTGTGCGTGCATGAGCATTTGTGTAACCGTGTGTCAATTCCTCATCATGCTACATGTGCTGCATGTGTATGTACATGTGTCAGTGTGTAAGTGCGTGTGTGTGCGAGCGTGTGAGTCAGAGTTGAGCTCCAGGTCTGGCCAGGTACTCTGCATGTGTTTCCCCCGTCCAGATGGCCTCTCGGCAGGCCTGGGCTGGGGCACGGGGTGTCCTCCTGCCCTCCCACCCAGCTACCGCAGAAGGTCGACTCGACCGAGCCGCTTGCCTGCCCTGTGATGCCGCCTTCCAGACCAGCAGCTCCCTGCCAGAGGAAGAAAAAGAGCCAGAAAATGGTTTTGAAAGCCAGTTTGTGCCATCTATGTCATTAAGCAGGTGCATATGTAATAATGACCTTCTGTTAAAATGACCAGAGAAAACACAAGGATGTGAAATTCCTTTTTACAGCCCTCTTGCTCTTCCTCTCTCACATGCTCACTTTCCCCTCTTTTCCTTATGTTGCTTTACCTTCTTTCCTTGTCTCTCTTTCTTTTGCCATGTGTCTAGTGTTACAGTTATTGTGTGTGTGTGTGTGTGTGTGTGTGTGTGTGTGTGTGTGTGTGTGCGTGTGTGCAGTGTGAGGTGCCAGGAGGGTGTGGAGATCCACAGATGGTCAGGGTGGTTCCCACTCAGTGAGATCTGGGTCAGAGCCCGCTCTCAGATTAGTGGGCCTCACTCGTGAAGCACCACCCACAGGTTTCTGGGCAGACCTGGATCTGACACAGAGGTTTTGTTTTGTTACAGAGTGACACACTCACCCGTGATATCTTATTGTTTCCGCCAGCTCTTGAAAACAGGCAAGTCACCTGACTGTTGTATTAGTTTGTGTTGTTCAAGGGCTTTAAATTTGAGCATTTACTATATGTCTTCCTGGACTGGAGGTTTAGCTGAATGCCCAAGATTTTCATGCAAATATAAATTAAAATAGTTGTACAGTCGGGTGCTAAAATTATTTCCTAGTCTCATTTTGGGGGTCTGTCCAAGCCTGCAGAGCTCAAAAACAATGCAGTCCCTTGACAATTCTTTTCAGTTTGTCCTATGGCAGAAAAACTACGATGCAGTAGCAAAACAAAAGCAATTTTCTGGCAACAACAATGAAAACAACAAACAACTAGTCCATGGACACACTGAGCCGCCGAGAGGCTCCTGAACTTTAAATATAAATTTAGAGAATAACTGTAAGAAATGAGTAAAAAGTTTCACTAAGTGGTATGTGCTTTTCTTTTTCAAAGCTTTAATGTGTGCATTGGGTCAGTTTGGAAGCAGAGGTGTCGCTCATGGCTCTCTAGAAGCATTTAGTGTCTTACTCAAGGACACTCCAGCAGGGTGAATTATTTCCGATGGAGTTGCATGAATCTGTAATTAAGCAAGTTCTGGTTGTGCATTCAAGTGGTTCACCACGTGATCATGAGGACGAAAGATAAAACTGCCACAGTGATAAAATGAGTTGTAAAATCCTGTTTCTGTGTTTTGGTGTCTGATAAGCCTTCAAACTCATGGATCTGTTATTCCAACTGGACTTCCTGGATATTTAATGTTTTACCAGCTAGGTTCTGTCTTAACAATAAATCACATAAAACATACAGCAAGTGGTAAAAAGGGAATTGTACTTGTCTGACTTTGCAACTAACCCACCTAAATGCTCTTTTTGGTGCTCTGCAGATGCTATGGAGTCGATTAGTCAGTAATCCGTGGTTCATATAAGTGGGCATGACAGAACGTACAGAGGGGTAATGTTGTCACAGTGTGTGGAGCAGCATCCCATTGGTTTAACACACAGCATGCTATCACAGATTCTGTCAGCTCTCATTCTTTACAATGATGGTCATGTTCTTCAATCTCACAAACACACATATATATATACACAGGTACATGCACTGCCATGTGCACAGACGCACACACACTTACACACATTCAAAACCAGACTAATGAATTAATTACAATAACAGCCAGTGTGTTTGTGTGTATGGGGTGCTAATAGGAAGTGACAGGGGCTGCAGCGATGTACTCATCACTCCAGGCTTCCTGCCTTTCCCCACTGCCACTCCTGACACCACCCGCTCTACCACCCACCCCACCCCCCTCAATCACCCAGTTCAGCTTGACATTTCTATCTTTGTAGTGTGGTCACCTGTCATTCTTTGAGCTGCCTGTTAGCTCATCACTTGTACTGACACAAGTGCATGTGCATGAATACACAGAGAAACGCACACACATGTCAGCAGCATGCACACATACACATGCATGTCTGCTCTCACCTAGTAATAACGTATTCATACACTGAACAAGAAATACAAAGATGCAACACAACTAACATGACGTACATGTCTGTATGTGTTATTTATTCATCGTGTTGTGAAAAGAAAAATCTGTTCACATCTGGGGATAAAATCCAGTCTCCACAGGTTAACCATTTATTTAAGTGTTTATAGCTGGCTTTAAGATAGACTTAAAGTTATGACTACGTTTAGGTCGTTAGGTATAGAATTAATGTAAATTACAATTTCCCAACAAGTATAGTAGAACAAATTTGTGTGCGTGGGTTCAGGGCCTCCACTGTGCAGCAGAATAAAATGAATAAAGCCTCCACAGTAAATATGTGGCTTCTCACCTCATTCATTATGTAATGGGAGTAACAGCCGTCCTCCCTCTCCCCTATCTCTCTCTCCTCACCTCCCCTCTCTCCACCCCATCCTCCCCTCAGCCTTCACCTTCTGTTCACCACCTGTACGGGAACAGATTCTCTCCACTCTCCGCATGACACTTCAATCTGTTCTACAGCAGATAGAAGGATTGAGTGCTGGTATTTTCTTTTTATTTTCATGTCTTTTCTGTTCCTTTTTTTTACGTCTATATCTTGTCTCCTGCACTTAGTACTCAGCGACTGACGTGCCTGGACGCCACCTCAGGTCAAATTCAAAAGGTTAAAGGTCTGACATTTGAACACAGTGCCAGCAGGGCTGATGTTCACATGCACGTGACGTCGTCCATTTATGCATACAGTCACGCACATGTAGGCAGCAGGCATTTCTGCATGTTGGTGTGTGTTATTTATGTGTGCATGTCTGTATGTATGTCTGTGACCTTAAACACATGTCTCACCCTACTTGTGTTGTTCCATATGTGACACATGAGTTTGACAAGCTTCGCAGCTTTACTCTGTTGTCAATTTTCATATTCATTGTTAGCTTTCCCGGCAACATTTGCTCAGTATTGTATAAAGACTGACAATCTAAATCTGTAAAGTGTGAAAAGAAAGAGAAGACACTTGTGAATGACATGAAAAAAATGTGAGGGAGGGATAATACAGATTGATAAAGAAAGACAGGAGGAAGAATGAACTGCAGCTGAAAGGAAAAATCATTTACATACTCGCTCTCATACACGCACGCAGGTTATAAAGAGGTGGCAACAGAGGACTGATGGTTCCTTCTCATTGCTAAAGATACAACTGATGACAATTCCATTAATCCTGTCAGTCCTCTATTCCTCCATCTCTCTCAATCCCCCTCTTTTCTCAGTCCTTTTATAGATGAAAGGCTTCCACTTTTTCTGTCAATGGCCTGCAGTCATCTGAATTAAACATTGATTTTATCGGAAGTTTAGTCACTGCGTCCGTGACGACTCGCTGCCTCCTCAAAAACCACGTGCGGGTGTCTCATCGCGGCGGAACGCAGAGCCAAGGAGAGAAGGATGAAGATGAGATGAGAGATGGAGCGGACTGAGTTAGAACAGAGGAGACGAGGGGGGTGTGGGGGGTAGATTTCAAGAGGACGACATTAAAACGCAAGAAAGGAGACAGACGGGGACATAGGAAGCTGAGGAGGGAGACAAGGCGAACACAGGGGGATGAGAAGAAAGAACAAGGGATTCGGCGAGCAGCAATTAAGAGAGGAAGGAGGGAGAGGAAGAAAGACTGAGCAGTGGATGAGGCAGGGCTCACACAGAATAGAAAGGGGAAAGGGTTTTTTGAAGTGCAATGTTCAAATCTCTCTTTTGTTCCCGTCATTGTCCAACACCTGCCACAACTCATCTCTGTAAAAATCCCTCCTTTTTCCTCCCATTCCCATCCACCCTCACTCCCACCATCAACAAAGACACATCACTGCTAATCAGCTGGGCTACCGCCACACAGGCCCACATTCTTCTTCCTCTTCTTCTGAAATATTAAGAAGTTACAGTTTCCACATTTACAGTTGCTCACGCTTGCAGCGGCAAAAAACAGTTCTGTTTCACATACACAACCTCTGGTAAGAGAGGGAAAAGAAGACGGTTGTGTTGACACCCGGTTCTCGACCACACCAGCCAAATTAAGACAAACAGAACATGTTGACCTCTAGTTGGGAATGCACAAGCTTTGCTGTGGTCCCCCCTGGTCTAAACTTCCTCTTCTTCTTCGTCCATGTTTCTTTCCCCTCTTCCTCCATCTGTGGTTTGTTGTTGGGCACCCTGAGGAGACAGGAGATGAAAGGGAGTTGGTCTCAGGGGAGCACCAGCGTTGAACGGGGAGGCCCGGCTCTCTCTCACAGCACTAATTCCCGCAGCGTTGCGCCATCTCTGGGATTAAGCATTTTCAGAGAAGGACGACAGAATGGGTCCTCTGGTTCATGTTCACCCCTGTTCATAAGTGCATTGCGTACACACACATTTCACACAGACAGACGGATAAAACTTCCAGTCTCTGCAGTGTTCATGTTCATAGGGTGTGGTAGACTTGAGGGAAAATAAAAAACGAATTCAACACAGATAACAGCAGAAGCGCGTTAAGGAAGCAGAATAAAAGTAATGGGCTAGTTTTCATAGAATTCATGAATATCTCTCTCCCTCCCTGCTTTTGCAGTCCTCTCTGAGGTCTTCTGGCAGCCAACGGTGGAGTTCCCTCACACCCACGGCCCCGGGGTGGCACGGCTTTGGCTCCCAGTGTGCACTACTTCCCTAGGAACACCTCACCATTTGGGTCAGTCTCCTATCTCTCTTTCTATCTCTCTTCTGGTGTCTCTCTCTCCCTCACTCGATCTCATTTTGCTGCAGTAGGTATGAATAATTAAACCTGCGTTTCCTCTCCTCTCATGTCATGTCTCTGTCTGCCACCCCTCCTCTCGTCCTCTCCGCTGCGTCTCTCACTCAGGCTGAAGTGTTATAACAGAAGTGAGTCATTTAGAAGAGGGAAAAGGCTGCAGATCAAGGAGGGTTGAGTTCAGTTTGGAACTTGGCATGTTACATAAGCTGTCACTGTGTGTTATTGACTGAGGGGTGGGGGGCAGAAAGAGTGAGGTGAGACTGTGATAATGGTGAACGGAAAGAGCGAGTGAGAGAAAGATGGAGAACGAAGGATCACGAGTGAGTTAGTGGCATGTAGAGTGATGTCGCAACAGTGGTGATAAAGTTGCATCTTCTCTTAAAAGGTTTTGTAAGCTGCCCTTCAAAGGCAGAACACATTTCACAGTTTGCAAAAAACAAATGGCTCTTCAGAACCTGAAGGATCCATTGTTTCATGTGTTACAAATGTGGAGTTGAAAAGTTACCTTTGTTTTCAGTTGTTTTGTGTATCGATTTAACTAGCAAGGAAATTACATATCTTCCAATGTTACAAAACATATAACACAGGCTTACAACAAAATAGATCAGATCTAAAGACAATATGAGCATGGAAGTTCATTCTTGACACTGGGAACATGTTCACAATTAAAGAGAATAATCAGTGACAGATATGATCAGTAGGATTATGTTAAAGATAACTAAAGTCAATGTATCATTACAAAGATCGTGAAACCAGATAAGCAGTACATTAATGTGGTTATAATCAATATTTTTTATTAATGATCACATGATTACTTGTATATGAAAGGGATTGCACATACTCATGTACCCACAGAATTATCACAACTCTGCAGTTCCCCTTAGCTCTTGTAGTGTCTTTCAGCTCATTGTTATTAGTTTTAAAGTTTTACTTTTATTCATCAAGTGGTGAGAAACACAACTTCATGTGAATGCTTATGTTGCTCTTTGCATCTGCCTCTATATGCAAAGAGGCAGCTGTTTGCAACATGTTTTTCATTTCAACTTAAAAGGTGATGACTTGTCAGTGCTGTGTTCACAGCTTGTTTGTGGCCAAAGTATCAGTTATTGCAGCTTTAACCGTCTAACTCGCTGATGGTCACAATAAATCCAATAAAGAATTCAATAAACTTGAAACCCAAAAACTGAATTGTTGATAAATGATAAATAGAGATGAAGAAAGAGAGAGAAAAATCAGCTTGTGAGAAAGATAAATCAGCTTGTTTGTCAAGATTACTTCAGACGAGTGCGAGACAGTTTCAAGATCAAGTCACGACCCAATCCTGGGGTTGATAACAAGTCAAGACCAGAAAAACAAAACAGTGCCCATTTAATATTCTTCATATTATTGTTTTACTGTTATTCTTGGTGAGAGTCAGTGGTGATAAAACCTCAAATATCAAGTTTGAAATCTGATGGGAACAGAAAATAACCTACATTTGCCTAAATGTTGCATTATTTACTAAAACTGTGTGTGTGCATGAAAGTCTGAGGAAATGAAATCCAACATATTAGACATTCAAAGATTCTTGCACAGTTGTACCACATTTTCCCGCACATAAAACTACACAAATGAGGATGCTTGGTTGTTAGGTGGCAATAAAACACAATAAAATATATTGTAAATTACCAGTGCATGTAATATTTGTCATGGGTTTGGGTTGGTTGGGTGTGTTTTGTATTTGTTTCTGTGTTCATTCCCTGCCATTTTGTTCGCTCTTCTCTGTAGTTTGTGTTGTGTTACTTTGGTCATTTGTTTATTCATCAGTGTTTCCTTGTTATGAGTTATCATCAGTGTTTCTAGTCTTATTTTACAGTCTCTATGTTCTTTGCTTATGTAGGTTTTGTGAGCAAGTCACCTAGGTTGTTTGTTATGTTTCATTTTGTGACAGTGTTCCTTGTGTGTTTCAGTTAACTTTACTTCCTGTGTGTTTGTAATTAGTCTGCTCGTGTTACTTGTCATGTTTTACTTCCTGTGCTTGTCCTTGATTGTCTTAGTGGTCTCACCTGTGTGTAATTAGTTTCTCCCTCACCTGTGTATTTAAGTGGCTGTCTGTCTTTGAGGGGTTGCCATTCATTGTGGCTTTTGTTAGTGTTTATTTCTTGTGCCTAACTTCCAGTGTAGTCTCTTGTTTCCCGGTTTCTTGTGGACTATTCTCTCTTGGATTTTTGGACTTTGTCAGCCGGACAGCTGAACTTAACAATATTACTGTAAAGAGTTTGTGAATCTGTGGAGAACTGACAGCTGTCTGACAGCAGAGCAGCATCTCCAGCCTGAAACGAGGGCTGCCAGTGACGCTGGGTGAACCCAAAGACTGGGTTGGTCTTTGACTTGGCCAAGACGGAGACAAGTCCAAATACATACTGAGTCCAAGACAAGCCCTAGATAAAAGGGAAAATGTCTCGAGACTAGAATGAGAACCAAGAATGGCACTGCCCAAATCAAGGAGAATTTTTTTCGTCGTGTGTGTTTATGCAAGTAGATTCCTGAATCTTTTATGTCCAACCATAGACTGTATACTATAGATGTAGCCACTGTGATGTCACCCATTGGTTTGTGGACTTCTCGACTCCTCGACAGCACATTGGCCATTGCGATCTTGCTGTTTTGGAAGCAGAAGTGATCATAAAGTGGACGAGAGGGTGGAGCTGGGGAGGGATACTCATTGCTACTCATTAAGAAAGTATTTACTGAGGTAATGAATCAAGTGAGTATTACTTTTGTCTAATTTTGACTCCTATGCTGTCGGACTTCTTTTTGCAATCAGTGGACTCACTCCCTGCTGTTCACTAGAAAGAATGCAAGTTGAAGGCGCTTCAGCATTGCTTCACTTTGTCAGACCTGGAGGTGCCCTCTTGTGTCCAAGTGAAACATGTTGCATTTAGAGAGAGCAGCATGCGTGAAGTTTCTTAAATCTTCTTTCAGTTCATAAGGAGTAGTTTCCATTTTAAAGTTCACAAGCTACATTATCACTTTTATTCTCCTGCCTGTAAACGAAACATAATTCATTAGCCTGCAAAGCACATGATATTGCAGAATTTTCACCAGTAAATACCCCTTTACCCTTCTCTGTGCACCCATCTACCTCTTTGTCTCATCTTTGCCCTTCCCTCCATCTCTCTGGCAACTCCTTCCCTCTTTTCGTCTCTCTTCCCTCAGGTGTCATATTACCATAATGGCTTCTTGTGACGGTGATGTACTAAGCTGAAGTATGGAAATGCAATATGCCACAGCACACATTATGAGAGCTGAATGCATTAGATGTCATTTGTGTGAGTATACGGCTGTATGGTCATTATGTGTTAAACTGTGGGAAACAGGGGGGTGGGGGAGTTGGTAAACTATATTCCAGTTACAGTGAGGTTCGGGTATTCTGTAGCTCGCATGCAAAGAGGAGTGAGAATTAACAGGGAAATGAATATATGGAATGAAAATGGCCTCTTGTCATTCTTTTCTTGCATACCTACAATATTTACTGCAGCACAACTGTGGCGTGATTAGACACTGAACTGACTGAGTTTGGTCTGCGTGCGATGGCGTACACCTTCATGCTAATCTGTTCATAATAGTTTCTTTTAGTTGCAGGGATGGTAATACCTATTTGTAGGTCACTCTGTCCACCACTTTGGTCCAGACTGAAATATCGCCAAAAACTATTGGATGAATTGCCACGATATTTTGTACAGACAAACTTTTCTTCCAGTGCCACCATGAAGTTAGGCTTAATTTAGGGGTAAAATGTCACAACTAGAAAGATTGCCATGAAATGTGGTTCGCACATTCATGTTTTCTTATAACCAGCAGCTGTCAGACCAGATGCTCTAAATAGAGAATCTTCAGTGTCCTCAAAGTGTGAACTTGGCAAAATTGCATTTTCATACTACTGTATCAGTTCAACCAAACAACATTATCTGCCTCTGTATTCAGAGAGAAGACCGGAAGTAGGCATGGTTAATAAGGAAGTCACATTAAATTGTGCTAATATTAATTGCCAATGGTTTTGCTAAAGCATCAAATCCATTTTCTTTTCATCCCCTTTTCTTTTCAGTTTTAACTAATCCAAGTTCTATGAAGTGTCTGAACCCCACCACCACCCATTAACTGGGGGTCTTGATTTGCATTGGAAACTATTCACAGTAAAGATATAAAGAAAAATATCCTTCAGTTAAAGGGAATAATCTTTCATTTCAATGGGCTACAATTGCATTAAATATCAATCCAACAACAGTAGTGGAACATCATGACACCAAACCAACAATAAATTCCTTTTGTAGACAGATTTTGAAGCTGTGCATACCACTGATTATCAATAAAAATATTCACCACCCTTCCTCTGTATAGCCTCACTACAATTAACCAGAAAAGAGACAAAGCTCAGATATTTAAACACAAATGACCAACAATAAATAATAAGAGCAATGGACAGCTATGAAATAACTGCCATTATAACAGCATAATAAAACATCTCCAAAGCAGACCAGACAACACAGAGATGTAGAAACAACATAAACTCCAGCACAAATATCAAATGCAGAGATGCACAGTTTTTACACACCACGTAGTGCGCATATAATGCTGCTAGGCAACGCAGTGGTTGTACTCACCTGTCTGTACATCACTCTGTGAGTTTTGTGCACAGCAACAGTCTGCTTTTAGCTCACCTTGTTTGGTTAACCACCCTCAGTTCATAGTATCACCTGTCTGTACCACTCTAACCAGCACGCTTAGCCAAACATTTTGCGCTGAAAGAGGCTCCACAAGCGCCGAAAAATAAACAGCATAAAGGTCTCACACACCTCCGTTAAAGTAGAAGTCCCACTGTAGCAAATGTAGAAATCACAGCTGGAGGATCCACTGTGAGCATTTAATATTTAGCCAAACCATATATGCAGCTGTTGGTCATGCAACAACTTGGGTGCGATTGATTTGTGTCACTTAGTGTGTTCGCCTGGTGGTGCATTAAATCAGTGATTAATTAAAGCAGGCAGGTGTTGTTGACTTGAATGGTTTAGGCCTACATGACAAACTTAATTTGGAAACACTGTCTCATATCAGGCATTCAAAAGCCACATTCAAAACATGTTATTATAAGTATATCTATGTTGAACAGTTGTGCTCTCTCCTTCTCAGGTCCATATATTATTGTGCTATGTTGACTTTTTTTATCTGACTCTACTATCTCATCTAAGCTTCTATTTTGGCCAGGTCTCTCCTGTAAAAGAAAAAAATATTTTACAAGACTTCCTGTTTAAAGAAAGGTTAACGTTTCAGCGAGCACCACAGCTAGGCCAGAATTTTAATTTGCTCATTACTTTGGTTTATGACTATATACCTGCAAAACGGATTGCATATGGGTTTCTCTGTGTGCTTAGACCATTCCAGCATGATCTGGCACCAGATCCATCGGCAAAGGTGGAGAAAAGTGACCTCCACATAGTCTTTTTGGACCTCGCCAATTCCTTTCATCCTACTTCCAGGACCTGCAGTTCTACTTTTCCACCTCTGAGTTTATCTCCAGAGGTGTCGTGAGCTCATCAACGAAACGTCACAGAAGGAGGGTGTACTCCTCTTACAACCATCATTAGTTACTTCATAGCTGAGTTTATCATCAGCAAGAAGACTCTCTTCTAAGTGCTTGGACAAAGGATACGGACATCGCATCTTGTGTTTTTGAAAAGGGATATTATTTTACAATACTGAATCACTTGAAATTTTACTTTTGTGACTGTAATGAGGACTGTTCCTATCGCTCTTTCTAAGAACATTGACCTCTGCAGTCCAACATAATGTTTCCTCTGTGTGTTGGTGTGTGTGTGTTGCAGCAGGTGTGATTATGTGGTCTCCTCAATGTTACAGGACCCTAGGATGAGTCACTGTGTTGCTGTGGGGACACTTCCTGCACTCCTCATAAATATAGCAAACCTTAAAGTGCAGAAAAATGTTCCTTTTTGAAAATGGGCAAAAATGAATGAAGGGAAAAATATGCATGTATATGAATATTTCAGTATTTATATAAGTTCTAAAAGACTCTGAGGGTCTGTTGTGGCATGATTGTAAGGAAATTAAAAAAGAAAGGTTTATTGTGATGCAGGTGAGAAAAGTTTTTAAATGCAAAGACAGAGCTCAAAGTTCATAGAGTCACAGAGATGGTGTGCTTTTTTGTTACATAAAGGCAAAGAGGGTGGGGGGGCATATCCGTGGGCATTGCTTCAGGGCATCACACTCTGTGTGCCAGAGAGAATGAGACAAAGGAGTAGAGGAGCATCCTGTCACCTATCAATCTCTCCTCTTCAGGTTTTATTTATTTTACTGTTTTTTCCTTCACCTGTTTACACAAATTGTTTTTTCCTTCAACTTTTCTGCTTTTCAAATTATGCATTGCTCAGTGTGAATGCACGTTATTGTTGTGGAAACTCGAGAGAGGGGACAATGAGGCCTCCAAACTCCAAATCTCTCTTTTTGTCTTTAGGCTGTCAAAGTTATCATTGTCAGTTTTCATTTACTGTACAATAACAGTACAGTTTATGCTTGTTTTAGTTCAGTGAAATGTGTTTTTACTATACTGTATGCTCTCTCCTTCAAGTACTTCTGTGCTTTTGCCACAATGTTCCCCGCTTTTGAAATGATTTGTTGTATCCCGACAGAGCAGACGATGGAAATCAGTTTTTGCAGCACTACTGCAGTGATTCAGTGATTCACGCTAACCGCAGCCTTAGAAACACAATACCATTTCCCCAGAACTGGGTGAGAAAGTCAAGAATTCATTTATAGTTTCTACCCACTCAATTCTTTTCACAGTCACCAGGGAAAAGATCACCAGTCAGTCAGTCACAGGGCCATCACAGATAGACAAACGCTCTCTCACAGTCAGATTCTTACCTAACGAGGTTTCCTGAGTGTGGGAGGGAACCACAGCATCATGAGGGAAGCCATGCAGGGCTGGATCGGAGACGAAAAATGGTCCTGGACTTTTTGACTCAGATGGACATTCCTGAAACACCTTGACTAACAGAACTGGTATCGCTGTTCTCACTGGGCTCCTTGCTCTCTCTTCTCTCTGCTGCCAGTGCCTTTGGGCTCACTGGCCTGTGATGATTGAATGGTAATGGTGCCAAATGAATAATTTGTTATTTTAAAACATTTGGCTCTGCTCCCACCTCTCCTCTCTCAGCTTTTCATCACACCTTTACGTTTTTTCTCTTTATTGGTCCAGCTTGCTCAGCTCCACTGTTTATCAATGTAATGTCACCACTTAACAGAGATGGGAAAGGTAAAGTTAGAATGATGTGGACCGAAAGTAATTGGCTGGGAGAGAGAGGCTGACAGATGTAATACCCAACCGCAGGGCCGGTCAGTCAGTCACCTTGGTGCATAATCAAAGTGTGACAACCTCACCTGCAGTAACTTTTGGCATTCTGTTTTTGCAGATGCGCTGTTAAATTAAGGCACTTAGCCCAAAGGCCGGACAGGGGTTTAGAGATGTAGATGAATATTTCAGCAAGCACATTTCAACAAGTGTCAAGAAAAAAAACAATTGGCCTGTTTAAAAAAAAACAAATGTTTTGATGGCTCAAAAGGCACGTCAGCCCACCAGGAAAGTGCCCAGTATGCCAGATGGCCAATCCAGTCTTGGCATTGAGCACTGTGAAGTAACTGAGACACCTTTATGAGTGAATATAATTTCTTATTAAATCAGTTAATAAATAAATGCCTAGGCTTTCAAATCAGAACAGACCAGAAAAGGAGCCTGTTCTCTGTTGTTATTTTGATGTCGTTACCTGCAGGACATTTTTTTTTTTACACTTTATTGAAGCTGTTGATTTGTTGGCTGCATTATAGTTTTATGTCACCCAGCATCTGTCTGGCATCACAGCTGGACTTGTTAAATGTATGTTATAAAAACAAGTCAAGAATCAGCGCAATGGCACAGTTGTCTCTGTGTGTGAATTAAGTGTACAATTTTATTTATAAGACAAAAACAAGCAAAAAATAAGCACAGGAACAGGCAACCCTTGGTCCAACAATAAGATGACGTAAAGAAGCAAAGAAACAGATTTTCCGAACAGACCTGAAGATGGCGTCTGCTTTTATGGACTATCAATTGTTTTATTTAGTTTTATTTATTTAATTTTAATTTATTTTTAAGAACTTCATAGCGTGGCATAACCAGGTTTTTGTCATAGTGTTACTAATAGTAACCACACATATTACCAGAGGCATCCTAATTGCCTTCATTCATTTGTCAGACCTTCTGTGATTTACGGTCGCTTGTTACCTCACCAATTTGCAACAGAGCTACATACTAGCAGCCATCAGATTGTCTTTTCCGCAGTGTGTGACTATGATGTGGATTGTAACGTTAGTGGGATGTATTCATATGATGGGTTACTCACTAACTACCTGTTGCCATGACTTCGTCAACCCTGCAGAGACAATGCCCTTTCCTGTTGCTAGTTACACAGTCAGGCTTTGATACTGACTCTGTAAACAAGTGCTTGCGATCTCCTTATATAACTATCAAAAATAGAGCAAAAAAGGATATTTCTCAAAATGTCAAAATATACATTATTAACATAATAGATCTTTTACATCTTTTACTGATGGTGAGTTTCTGTAGTGGGAAGATGTACACTATCTGTCTGTGTGAATTCAGATTACAGATTTGTTGTTAAAGTGACTCTTTTTGTCATTGCAATATATTAACAATGTCAGCTCAAATTGCATCACAGAGATCACTTCACCTCCTTTTTCCCTGGTTGCTGAGGAGCTGCTGTTGTTTGCCGTCTCCAGTTTGTGGGACTGAGGGGGACAGATGGAGGAATCCCTGTCTCATCGCCCACTTCTGCTTCAGCTTTCATCCCCCGGGAGGACTCACATCTCCCTCAACACAGAGGTGTTTTCAAATTAAATACTATCTAATGAACTGGAAAACCTGCCCCCACCCTGCTCTGTGTGTGTATGTGTGTGTGTGTGTTTGTGGAGTACACGTTGGGGAAGTGCTGGTGAGCAGGACGAGAAAATGAAAGAAAAACTGTGCGAGAGATTAAAAGAGAGAGGTATTTGGATTGCAATCTAGTGATTGCACAGCCTGTGTATGGCGTCATGAAGCGTGTGTTCGTTAATTGTATATCTCTGCAGTTCTAATTGCTTTAATTCCCTGTAATTAATCAGTAATTGCAGTGAGGAGCCACGCACAGCTTTGCTCTGAACGCAAAAGAACTTTTCAATATGGAGTACATAAATATAGATGAGAGAAAGGAACCAGTGGAGATGGTGTGGAAACGGAGACGAAGGGAGAAGAGAAAGAAAGAAAGAAAAACAGAAAGAAGGAAGAACAGAAAGAGAAAGAAAATCTGCTATATTTAGTCTTCTCTGAAACTATGAACAGTATATGGCATGGTCTCATTTCTCATTAATGTATTCTGATGCGAATGAAAATGAGAGATTATGGGTGAAAGTGGAGCAGTCCCTACAGACTTGCAATAGTGCTGCAAATAAATCCCCACAGCTCAGAGGGAAAACCTTTTTATTGCAGAGACACTCGAAGGTTTGTACACGAAAGAGCTACACTGTTTGGGCAACATTTTACTGCACCTCCTTTTTGAGAATCTTGGGGTTGATCTCGGGGTTTCTGTCTTTTAATGTTTTACTTGTTCAAAAGTCTTTATGATGCGAGTCCATCTTTCTATGTGTGCACACAGGGAGGGTGTGGCAGCGGTTTCCAGGGAGATACCTGTCCCATCAGTCCTCCAGAGGACTGGAGTGAATCTCTCCCACTCATCATGCTGTTGCAAGGTAATCCCTTCCCCCCTCCCTCTCTCTGGATCTCCTCCCAGCCCTCACGTCCTGCCTCACCCTGCCCCCATCATTAATTCCCAATTAAATCAGCAGACCACCCCCACACACACCTTCTTATTGCACATATTGCACATAAATGCCTTTTCTGGTCAGACTTTTAATTTACAAAGGTTTGAGCTGAGTCTAGCAGATTCAGTGAACTGTGTGAATATGTGCACGTGGGGGTGTATGCGTATGTTGTATAATGATCGCTTCTCTGTTGCTTTCCTCAACCCCGGATGAAAGCAAACCTTTGTCACTCTCTATCGTTTTTTAAATGAGAGTTGGTGGCTGCTGGTTTTCGGTGACCTGCTGCGCCCCTCCCTTCTCCTCTGCCTTATATCTACCCCCCTACACACCACCCCACCCACACCCTACTCATAAATGGCCCCAGCTCCCTCATAACAAGCTGGATTCTCATAGATCTCCATCAATTTGTGTCACACCAGGGACTCCCTGAACAAAGATGCCTTTGCCACATCACCCACAACATCTATGCATTATTAAGGCTAGAAAAACAACCTGCAAAGTGTCTGCTACAGCCTTGGTTACAGAGCTAAAAGATGCGAAGAAGAGCGGGAAACAGGAAGACAAAAGGCAGAGAGGAAGATAAAAGGCATTTTAAATGCTGATATGGCCATGCATTCCTGAGTATATTAGTGATTCGACTGTGTAAAGCTCTCTATACTGTGTTTGTTCATTTAAGAGATTTCCAAGGATGCATCTCATCCACTAGCAGGTCACATGTTCGCATTGATCTCTTAATGGTAGCACAAGTGCAGCATGTCAAAAGGCACTATGTCAGATACAGGACATTTAAGCAGCCTAATATTCAGCTAGTGATTGAAGAGCCCTCAAACTGCACGCTGCTCTGTATAGTTCACACCAACTGTAGCTGATATGCTTATAAACTGAGATTCATTGCGTATGCAGAAAGGGCAATTAAACTAAAATAACATGCCATGTAACCTGAAAATTCCCTCATGGGCAACAATTCACCTTTAAACTTAATTTATGATGTCATGATCTTTGAGAAATCATACATGATTCATGAACATGAGCAGTTTTCTGTGGCACAATTACAAACTGGACAATCATGCTTTAATTTGGGGTTTAATTAAAGGAAGTCAACATGAAGAAGCTGCGCTGACGAAAAAAATGGCAAATACGTTAACTCAGTGAATGCTTTAGTGAGTATTTGGCCACTAATGAGTTTCATTTAACTGCAGCACTGAAAGGTCATGAACTTCAACATGGGTCCATAAACCATAAAATCACTGTACAGATTCATTCTCATCCTCTACGGAGATCTGCAATTGATAACAAAACCACAGAGAGTAATAGACAAAATTAGGCCATAAAATAAAACAAAACAAAGCATGTGTGACTCAGGGTGAACTGTAAATCTAATGAGGGTGACAATGACATTGAAGGACTCCCTGCACTCGCACCTCCACACATCACGGTGTGTCCAATACCACGTCTGTGTGAGTGCACAACCAGTGGAGCCATTTCTTGCCATGGGTTGGAGATTTCAGCAAATGCCCCAAATCAACATTTTTACCTTCAAGTGACAAAGCACTGTAGTGACAGTAGTGGCAGTAATAATAAGATGGGATCAAAGGAGGAAGTCAGATGATGGTATTAGAGAGCAACAGTGGATGGATGGGACAACAAAACTTTAACGCTAGTACTGAGAGGTTTGAGTTTTAAGTTGCCTTTCTTTTTACAGAAAGTAAATAAAAATCTACTACACTCTTATGACAGTGGCAGAAATACAAAATGACCTCGAGTAGAGTAGTTAACTCAAAATGCATTAATAACACTGACAGACACTAAGAGATGTCTAAATATACAAGGTTGTTTATTAGTCATTATACAGCACAAGGCTGAATAACAAAATGAAAATTATTGTTCCTTCATGCTACACACACAACATATAATTAAATGTAGGCCTATATAAAACGCCACCTAAAAATTGAGGCATTCACCAATGTTCTCAGTTGCCTATAACAGCCTGTATGGGCAAACTGTTTTCTATGTGAAGGACTGGTCAGATTTCCTGCGAAAAGCCACCGTCATACATAAACTATGACGTGTATTTACGCAGTATTACAGCAAAACCACAGTGTGAACCACAGTGTGATTTTGTGTTTTAGCTGGTTTAAACTAGATAATGTGAGCTTGCCTGCAATGATATGGCGATAACTTTCACCGTCCACTTGATCAATACAACAAAATTCAAACAGGCCAGGATAAACAAAGATGAAGAGAATAAAACTGAGTGATGAACAAAATAAGTAGTGTAGGCGGTGTAGCACAAGCACAACCTGGAGGAGGAACTAGTCTAAATGACTATATTAGTATAGCCTAATATTATAACATTAAATTAAAAGTGTATTGTTAATGTAATAGTAAACTTTAAGTTTGATATTAATATATTCATTATGTTACTATATTCAATATAATTTCATATAATAGTATATAACTTACCACTAGTATAATATTAATTCAAATTACAGCTGTTTCAGTTTGGGGTTGTTTTTTATTCATTAACTTGTGCAAGAAAAATACTCTAGGCTACATGATAGTCTCCTGTTACGAGGGTGGTGTGGTGTGGGGACAGAGAGGACCCAAACGCAGCATTCTGAGCGAAGGAGGTTTATTTAGGGAAAAAGGGGGTTGAGGGACTGGAGGGAGAGGAGGATGCCGGGGAAACACTGGCACAGGGAAACCGACGGGATGGGAACCAGGGAGCCGGGGAACACTGGGGCGGAGGAAGGGAGGATGCAAGGGAGAACTGGGAGGACGCCGTGGGGGAAGCCCGAAGAGGAGAGGTCCCGAGGACGAGCCCAGCCGACTGAATGGAGGACGAGGGTGAGTGAACCTGGGAGGGAAACAGACGGAGAGACAGGGTTAGAGATAACGGAGACTAAGCACAGGGAAAATGTGAGAAAACAAGAAACACGAGAGCCTGAACACAGAGGTGGCACCGGGTATGGAGCAACGACGATTAAGCAAAAGTGGTGTGGAGAACCGGGGTTGAAATACAGGCAGGGATGAGGTTGACTACTGGCAGGTGTGGCAGGCTGACGAGGTGGCTGATGAGGTGCAGGTGCGGGTCGTTGGCTGGGCTCAGGAGCAGAGGGAGAGAGAGCACACAGGGGAGAAAACACAGGGAGGCAGGCAGAGAACAGAAAACCAATGAAAAAGCACAATAACTGATAAAAAGGAGAAAAAAACCAGGACACTCACTGTCAGCCGGGCTGCCACCACAACAGGGCCCCCTCCTCAATGGACGCCTCCCGGCGGCCTTCCCACTGGACTAGGCGTGCCTTGGCAGACGAATGTCGGGGGGAGGAAGTCGCACTGGGGTCCGGCTGGTGGGGGTCCGAAACAAAACACAGGGAATTCAGGGAGGGCTTCAGGACTGGGAAGGGTTAGGTGAACGGGCAGGGCTGAACTGAAGACCTAGGGCTGGACTGGGTGCCAGAGGGTAGAGCTGGGGAACCAGGGAGTTCAGGCGGGGGGCCAGAGGGCAGAGCTGGGGGGCCAGGGAGTTCAGATGGGGTGCCAGAGGGAGGAGCTGGGAGACCAGGGGCTCCTGAGGGCGGAGACAGAGGGGCCAGGGGGTTCGGGCGGACGTCCCGAGGGCGGAGCAGAGGGACCAGAGGGTTCGGGCGGACGTCCCAAGGGTGGAGCAGAGGGACCTCAGGGTTCGGGCGGGCGGACCAGGGGAGCCAGGGAGTTCAGGGGGGCAGCTCAAGGGCAAAGCAGGGGAGCCAGGGAGGTCCGGTGGGGGGCAGCCCGAGGACAGAGCTGGGGATCCAGGAAGGGCAGGCGGGCAGCCCGAGGACGGAGCTGGGCAGCTTGAGGGCAGAGCAAGGGAGCCAGGAAGGGCAGGCGGGCGGACCTGGACCAAACTGGGGGCTAGCCGGTTGGGGATCAGGAGGGATAGGCTGGAGGCTGGGGGCGCTAGCAGGCCGGGGAAAAGGCTGGAACGGCAGAGGGCTGGAGTTTACAAAATGTCTTGCCCACAGCCGACGCTGCAGCCATGGCCTTGCGGCTATCTCCCAGTGAGCCTGTATGAGGGCAGCTTGGCGAGATTCGTGGTCAGATGCCAACTGCCACGTAGACCACAGCTCGGCCAAGACATCCAGGAACATGTCCCTCTCCGCTCTTAAGTCTGCTGGGTCCATGGGTGGCTTGATCGTTCTGTTACGAGGGTGGTGTGGTGTGGGGACAGAGAGGACCCAAACGCAGCACTCTGAGCGAAGGAGGTTTATTTAGGGAAAAGGGGGGTTGAGGGACTGGAGTGGAGGGAGAGGAGGATGCCGGGGAAACACTGGCACAGGGAAACGGGGGTGTTCAGGTGGCCACAGAGCGACTGGCCAACCGGGTTAAGCCCGTTACTCCTGATCGCCACTCCGACTATGTTTTGGACGATTAACATTGCATGTCAGGCGGGGTGGGAGATTACAGTCGGTTGTATATGTAAATCTTTTTCCGGTTCGCATTGATCTATTTTTTGGAGCTTTTAAGACTGAAATAGGCGCACGGAAGATCGCTGCACCTAGTATTTTGTCTAGTATTTTTGGCTATGCATTATAAATAATACGTTCATCTACACTTTTAGCAAACAAACTTTTGGACAAACAGGATTTTTTGAAATTGAAACACATTGAAAAAAATATCTTCAAAATTTAATACCTTGTTTAATGGCGATTAAGACTTTTTAATACTTTTTAATGGTCTTAATTTTCGCAAAATTGATTTATTACCTTTTAAGACTTTTTAAGACCCCACGGACACCCTGTTGAGTTTAACTCATGGTGAATGGGGGTAAAAACAAAAGAATTTGCATCTGGGGTTAATGTAAACACAGCAACCACATGATAATATGAAAGTAAAACACACTTCCTCTCATCTTGCCGAGTCTTGCACTGACAACGGAATTCAGAGACTGTTGTGCCCACATCATTACAGAGACCTGCCCCATCAACATCCCAGATCAAGCACTTGGCAGGTGGTCCATGTTCTGCATGCACAAGACTCTGGCAAGATGAGAGGAAGTGTGTGTTACATTGATGATGCTTGGTGCACAAATGCAGTCAAGATGGACTCTGTTTCCCAAATGTCAGACTGTTTATTGTGAAGATGAAATATTAAGTGCTTGTGTTGATAGGGCCGGTCTGTGAAACAATGTGGTCACAACAGTCTCTGAATTCTGTTGTCTGGTCAATATGCATACCATTTTGTCTAGACTGGCAGAATTAAGTCCAAGCTGCAGCATTGTTCCTCTCCTGGCTCTCTTTCCTCTCCTCTGTACAATCACCGCACCCGCCGTGGTGCCTGGTCCGGTTGTTTGGGCCGGGTGGATCGTGGTCTGCTGCTCATTAATCCAAAAACCCCATCTTCATCTTCCGATGACTGTGTCAGAGTTGTTTGGCAAAAAAGCTGGAAGAAAACAGATAATTAAATATCAACCAAACTATAGCAGTGAGTCTCAACAAACTCCGCAGCCAGCAGGAATAGTAGTCAAGGAAAGTAAAGGAGCAGTCAATCGTACAGGGCCACTCCCTTACCCCACCCCCTATTAAATTTGTACATTTATTTTATGTTTGCAAAATTTGCACTTTGTACTTATTTATACTTATACTTATTTTTAACCCTACCCAAATTTCTAACCTAACCAAGCAGGCACTTACTTTACATTAACTCTACTGTCTGACTCTGGTACAGGAACAAATCTGGCGAGCCCCTGAATCTCCCCAAGAGGTCTTTTCAGTATTCTTTGGCGTACTGGCTGCAATTTAACATGTACGGGAAGTGTCAAGGACAATACAAGAGCTGGTATCATCAGCAGCCTAGTCGAGTCAGGACAAGTCGAGTATACAGGTTTGTAGTACTGAGCGGTCTTAGCAGTGAGCGCATACACCTACAGTAAGCCCATAGGAGAATACATGTGTTAGTCACCACACCACACTGCTTAAAGCAAACTAAACTGGTCAGATTTCCTGCGAAAAGCAACTGTCTTACATAAACTATGACATGTATGTACGCAGTATTACAGCAAATCATGTGAACCACAGTGTGATTTTGTGTTTTAGTTGTTTTAAACTATATAATGTGAGCTTGCCTGCAATGATATGTGGGATAACTTTCACCGTCCACTTGATTAATACAACAAAATTCAAATAGGCCAGGATGAACAAAGATGAAGAGAATAAAATTGAGTGATGAATAATAAGTAGTGTAGGCGGTGTAGCACAAGCACAACCTGGAGGAGGAACTAGTCTAAATGACTGTATTAGTATAATATTAAATTGAAAGTATATTGTTAATGTAATAGTAAACTTTAAGTTTGATATTAGTATATTCATTATGTTACTATATTCAATATAATTTCATATAATAGTATATAACTTACCACTAGTATAATATTAATTCAAATTACAGCTGCTTCCGTTTGGGCTTGTTTTTTAATCATTAACTTTGTGCAAGAAAAATACTCTAGGCTACATGATAGTCTCTAACCTTGATTTTGGGCAGGCTACTAACTCGTCAATAATCATAACCGTTTATGCAGAACATTGAGTTCAACATTTATAAAGGTTGTTGCAGCACATCAAGCTTCTTTTTTAATCCTGCTCCATCTAGGCTGTGATTGATTTGTTCACAAAAAGTGATACTGACGAGAGCATTGGCTTTATGAAAAGGCACCGATTTAGTAAATAGCCGGCTAACATTAGCCAAACCCACATGCTCCTTGAATTACGACTACGTTTTGGACAATTAACATTGCGGGTCCGGCAGGGTGGGAGATTACGGTCGGTTATATTCGGAAATCATTTTCCGGTTCACACAGATCTATTTTTGGGAGCGTTTAAGAGTGAAATAGGCGCACGGTAGATCCCTGCGCCTAACGTTACAGAAAGGAATCACAGTCGCTCTGTGCCTGTCTAGTATTTTTGGCTATGCATTATAAATAAATACGTTCACCTACACTTTTAGCAAACAAACTTTTGGAAAAACAGGATTTTCATATTGAAAAAAATATCTTCAAAATTTAATACCTTGTTAAATGGCAATTAAGACTTTTTAATACTTTTTAATGGCCTTAATTTTCGCAAAATTGATTTATTACCTTTTAAGACTTTTTAAGACCCCGCGGACATCCTGATATTCCTCTTACCCTAACCATCACAGGGTATGTGCCTAAAGTTATTGTTACAGCGGTGATAGGGTTAACCTCCATTGTGTTGCTGTGTTACTGCAGCTATATAACACCATAGACTGTATATAGTATAACACCCGTGGGCACCATGGTCGGCACTTGTGGAGCTTCTCAACTCCGACGTTTTAACACATTTGCGATTCGCCGCCAATTTTCGTAAAACTGCCGATATTCAAAATCTATACAGTTGGTTTCTTGCCTAAAAACTTCTCAGAAGTGTATTTAAAGTTCTGTTGTTGGCTTCTAAAGAATAAAACGGTTTGCATTAGGATCTATCCTGTACGTGACCCGAGATAACGTCATCACGTTTTGTGCGCGGTGTCTTCTGGGACAAACCATATTTGAAAGTTCGACTTCCATCAACTTCCGTCATGTTTGTCTGCGGTCTGCGGGCTGCAGCTGGATATACTTGAGAAATACAATGATCACGATGTTGCCTAGTAAACCAAAATCTGGTTTTCAAAAAGGAAAGAGAGGAAAGAGAGAGAGGAAAGATAAAGGAAAGGATGTCACTCTGTAACCCAGTTTTTCAACCAAGAAAAGTGGTAGCCTTTAGTCTGTGAGTGGTGTTAAGCTGTCGGCTTAATGTCCACAGTGAAATAAGCTACCTAGCTACAGACTAGTGTTAGCCTACATTTCATCAACATTAATCAGTGCATGGAAACGTTTAGCAAGAAATTCATATTAAATCATTTTCCCTGCCAATTTTAGCAGACTTAACAACAGATGAGTCAGCAGCCTGTCTCCCCATAAGTGTAACCCTCCCCGTCCCAGTGAAGAAGGTGAGCACTGTGTTAATGACATGCCAGTTAGCATTATTCCAGGGAGTCTGTGAGGATTTCTCTGTCTCTGTTGCTCTTTATACCATAACAAAAAAGAAAATGAAATGTTTATTAATGACAGAATTTCAAACACAATTTCACATTATGTTCATTATGAAATAAAATAAAAACAACCTCCTGTCTGTACTGGATGCTGGACCGTTGGAAACAGTGAGTAGCTTACCTCAGCCTGCATGTAATTTACAGACAATATTAAAATAATCCAGTTTGATAAGTTCATTTAGATTTAATTATGGCCATTAAATGACAGTTCATTTTACTATAAAAATACATTGAGACTGTAAAAGATTGCCTTAAGGACATTTTTATGGAGGCTTTTAATCTTGCATGAAATAGTAAACTGCATACTGAATGCAGACTTGCATGTAAAAATCACCAGCAGTAAATATTGTGCTGGTACTAGTATTGAACTACAAGAAACAAGACAGTTGCAAGCCTTTAATTACAGTTATGTAAAGCTTTTGATGGGACAGTTTGGTCCTAGAGATGTGGTGACAACAGCTGCGCAGAGGGGGCCCAATTAGATTTTTTGTCATGGGGCCCAAAGTTTCTGGCGGCGCTACTACTGATTGTTACTGTGCTGTCTGACCAGCGATTGACCGCTCACCGCAGCTGGAGATCACGTGATCATGTCACCTGTTTACGGTCAGTTTCGTCAGCTGTTGAGGATGCCGGCCTGCCGTCACAGTTCCGGTTTGCCTTGCTCAATGCTCGTTCCATTTCTAACAAAACTTTTATTCTTAACGAGATTTTCACCAGTGAGAATATGGATTTTATGTTCCTAACTGAAACGTGGCAAAGGAAAAACGAGTTTGTTAACTTAAATGAGCTCTGTCCTGTCGGCTGCTCTGTTACTGGGACGCCCCGCATGGCACGCCGTGGTGGTGGGCTTGCTGTTGTGCATTGTGACAGATTTTCATGTAGAGCTATAAACTCTGAAAGTTTTTCCTCTTTTGAATCACAGATGCTCAAATTAGGTGCTTTTAACGCATTTTACTGTGTGTTAAATTACCGTCCTCCAGGCCCGGCTGGTGTCTTTCTTACTGATTTTACTGACTTTTTATCGTCTATCATCCTAATTATTGGGGATTTTAACCGTGCATATTGATGATATCACATGCAACACAGCTGCGGATCTCCTATCTCTCACAGACTCTTTTAAATTTACTCAGCATGTTACTGGACCCACACAAATTAAGGATCACATCCTGGACCTTGTCTTCTCACTTGGTCTTGATATAGTAAATGCTTGTGTAGAAGATGTTCATGTGAGTGATCATAGCTGTGTGTTCTTTGACATTAACTTTCCTCTGGATTCTCCGCCCATGGGAATTAGGGCCCAAAGGCGAACTATTAATGATGATGCTGTGGAGAGGTTCTCTGCCTTGTTTGACCCATGTTCACTAACGGGATGCAGTGATGCAGATGTTTTTATCCATCCTTTTAATAATAAGTGTTTAGCTAGCTTTTAGATAAAGTGGCACCAGTGAAATCTAACATTATCTCCCATAAAAACCCTTGTCCTTGGATTGATGAAACAATCCATAGTTTTAGGAGAAACTATCTATGGAAATTTTCTAAACTTGAGGTTCATAGGCTTCATCTGAGAGAATTAAGGGTTACCTTAAACGAGATGCAGAGAAATGCGAGAACTCACTTCTTTTCTCAGCTTATATCCTTAAATAAGCACAATCCTAAAATCCTGTTTGATACTATAAATACAATAGTTTCTCCTTCTACTCAACAAGCAACTGTGTCTAAATCAGACTGTAATGAATTCTTTAATTTCTTTGTAAATAAGATCAGAGATGTCAGGGCAAACATCTCACCATCACTTTCTCAGAACTCTGAATGTGACCTGTCTTCTGCTCATTCTTGGTCCTCTTGTGTGAGGACGTGTGACATTACATGACATCACCATATATCGAAACCCTCATCTTGTCAAATGGATGTTCTCGCTACTGTGCTATTTGTACAAGCGTTTGATTCTATTGGCCCCTGTATTGTGGAGATGATTAATACTTCACTTTTAACTGGTGTTCCTAGTTTTTTTAAACATGCTGTTGTTAACCCTGTACTTAAAAATCCCAGTTTGTATCCATTACAACCCAGGAGCTACAGGCCAATATCCAAACTTCCATTCATTCAAAAATTCTCGAAATAGTTGTAGCAGAGCAACTCACCCTTTTCTTAAAGAATCACAAGCTGTTTGACAAATTCCAGTCTGGTTTCCTTAAAAAGCATTCCACGGAAACTGCATTACTTAAAGTTTCTAGTGACATTCTGATGTCAGCTGACTCTAAGGAATACACCATTTTGGTCCTCTTGGACCTTTCATCTGCTTTTGATACTGTTGATCACAATATTATGATAAATAGACTCCATGATCTGGTTGGGATGTCTGGATCAGAGTTGTCGTGTGGGGTACCTCAGGGTTCTGTTTTGGGACCTATCCTGTTCCTTTTGTATATATTTCCTCTTGGAAAGATAATTAGTCAATTCAATGACATATCTTACCATTTGTATGCAGATGACATTCAACTGTACTGCTTGTTTAAGGAAACTGAGTTCCACAAATTGTCTTCTTTAATTAACTGCTTAACCAGTATTAAACAGTGGTTATGTGACAACTTCCTGCTTCTGAACTCAGAGAAAACAGAAACACTAATTATCACCCCTGAAAGTAGAATCCCTCAGATTAAACAGCATATTGGTGACTTAGGCTCGACTGTCCAGCCGATCCTCAGGAGCTCAGGTGTTGTTTTTGATTCAGTGATGTCCTTGGAATACCACAACTAAACAATTAGTCAGAAACTGAATATTTCCAAATTAAGAACACTGGTGTCAAAGGGTGAGTTGGAGATGATCGTTCATGCTTTTATTTCCTCTCGTTTAGATTACTGTCTTTTTACATGTTTGAGCAAGAAGGAGCTTTACCGTCTCCAGACTATTCAGAACACTGCTGCAAGGTTTTTAACTCACATTAACAAAAGAGCGCACATCACACCTGTTTTAGCAGCACTTCTCTGGTTACCAGTCCAGTATAGTTTTACTTTTACAGCCCTGCATGGTCAGGTTGCTCGCTACATAGCTGAGTTGATACAGCTTCATACTCAGACCCGTAGTCTGAGGTCATCTGGTCAGAGGATGTTAGTGGTTCCTCACACTAATTTTAAAACCAGAGGGGATTGATCATTTCACGCAGTGGCACCTAGGCTGTGGAATGCTTTGCCTCCCTTTCTACGTTGTCTTAATTCTGTCGATTCTTTTAAGAAGCAACTGAAGATACTGCTATTCAAGCAGGCTTTTAGTTAGACAAGGGTTTTTTCTGGTTTTGTTCTATGTTTTCCATATGTATTTAAATTTTCTTATGCATTGTATTTTTATATGTTGTATTGTTTTACATTTTATTGTGAAGCACTTTGTGATTTTTATCTGTGAAAGGTGCTATACAAATAAACTTTACTTACTTACTTACTATTCCCAGCTGCGACTTCCAAGGTAAATGGAATGCAGCATTAGTTTGGTAACATACAAAAGCTGAGTAGGCAGGAGAGAGCCTTTGTTGTTTTGCCTTGTTAGTTCGCAAGCACATGTCTATTTCCTGGAGGCAGTATGTACCAGTGCAGACCCAGGACGTATCAAACTCACAAAACTCAAAAGTTTCAATAGAAAATAATCTTTTGTTAATTTTTGGCCTGCATTATTTAACAAGGAGACTGCTGTTCGTTTCCCATTTCCAAACCAATAATCACTGTTGGTTTTTAAAGCATTAACCTAATGTTTATTATAGTTCCCATGATGACAAAGCTCCCGTAACCTTAACAATTACTTCAGCTGAAATTATGATCTATACCTAAACCTAGCCTAACCCAAGTCGATTTTAAGCCTAAACTTAACCAAACCTCAACCACAGCAGTCTAAGATCAGACAACTGATACATTGTTCAACAGTGATTTGTAACTGTTTGGAAAGGCACATGTAAATATTTGTGTCAATTCACTATTTTGTCTTTCACTTTGAAGGACTTGTTGAAGGGTTGTTATCATGACCATCTACCCTGTTGGTTATCACCCCCCTATGATCTTGCCCTGCTGACACCAACATACACACAAACACCCACCTCCCTGAATTCACAGTGCACCTTTACCTTCTCAACAGTTGCAGTAATAAGATCAAACTTGCTCAGTGAAACCCAACCTTTGTTTTATCCGATGGAGGCATGAAATGAGATTCTATTAATACCCGCAGCCCAATTGGGCTGGCTGGCTGACTCCCAACAGAGGCAGCACTGAAAAGGTTAGGTGCGGCAATTATGCAGGTGGAGTTGCAGAGGAGATGGGGGTGAGGAGGAGATGATTCTGCCTTGATCGCTGGCTCTGAACAAGGTGTTATCAGCTGCAGCAGAGGGGGGCGAGATGGGAGAAGGGGGCAGGGGGGCAGAAGGGGAGGTGGGTTGGCTGCCAGAACGGCGTTAATGACTCGCCTTGTTTTTTGAAGCGAGGAGTTGCTTTTTCAAAGGCAAGGCAATTAGAGGGGGACTTGTTCCGTTGTGCCCGGGCTACTGCAGTGACTTAGTAAAGCTGTCACCTACCAGCCAGTCAATGCTGGACAGGAGCGACTGGTGAAATAACACACACAGCAATATGATGTAATGACTGCGCTACACACACGCACACACACACACACACACACACACACACGCACACACACACACACACACACACACACACACACACAAATACACGGGATACCTACAAATATCAACCTTTATCTGTGCAAACACACTCTTTAAACACACCTTCCTTCTTTCTTGTCTCAGCGAAGACGACATGCATGCATTAAGATTTCAGTGCATGGTGACATGCATACCATATAGTTATTATATGACTTTCCATGGCAGCCAAACACTGTATGTGAAGCACGGGTGACACACACAATTGGAAACCTTCAAATCACATTATGCTGCCTTGCTCAAAAGGAAAGAGAAAACAAAGAAATTTGCCCCCTCTCGCTCCCCAGCCTCTCTCTTTGTCTCTTTGGATTATCCGGTAGCACAGCAACACACCCACCATTAGTTTTCTGCTGCGGCTGACCCCAGTCATTCATTTAATTGGCTGTTAATTGCTATTCTCTCTACAAGACACAATGTATATGTGGAGCTATATTTAGGCTCGCCCCTCGATGGCTCTTCATGCTAAATTACAACTTTCAGCCAGGCGCTGAAGGGCCCCATTGTGGCCTGTCGTTCTCCCCCTCTGTGACTGACTGACAGGCTGGGAAGAGGGGGAGACGTCCCTCCCTCCTTCTTTCCTTCCCTCTTTCTATTAGCTGCTGTACTGTACAGTCTGACACCTGGATCAGGCTTGTCTTGTCATCCTTTTCTGTTACACAACTGCAGCAACTTTTTTCATCTTTTGCCAGGGATGTCTGAGGGCTTCACCCAGTCTGCATCTGTTTCTCATCAACTTCTGTCTGGTGTGCTACTTGCTGAGGGAAACAAGATCTTTTCATTTGGCAGATTTTACAACAAGGACTCTGAGATGTATTTTATCATGTATGACTCCCTAATTTCCCTGCGCCTATTTCACTCTTTCTTTTTTGTGTTTCCAGAATGTCTTGTTGAATGATCACAGAACATCAAAGTTAGTTTCCTAAAATTGGGTTCTTTGTTTATTTTTTGTATTTCTCCACCCGTCGCTGTCCCCGCACGTCCACTTCAGCAGCACAGAGCAGACCAGCTGCATCTGAGTCATGTAGCATTGCAACACACACACACAGGAATGTTTGTGAAACAGATGTGAGTTTGATGGATGACATGGGCCAAATGCTGACGTCATCCGGTGGAAATCCCGGATTACTCAACCCCCCCCCAATCTGTCCCTCTGTCCATATCTCTTATTTCTCTGTCCTTGTCTTTTCCCAACCGACAGGACAGACAGCCCCACCGTTTGTCTTGGTTAGACGAAGATGGGAGGGGAGAGTGAGGGAAGTGGGGAGGAGGGTGGGTGAACGAAACTTGTGGGTAGGAGGGGTGGGGTGCGTTCCTGATTTATGGCTCTGACTTTTCATTTGTAATACCCTGATTATCTCTGGGGAGCTGGGTGGGAGGGTGGTGTGGAGGGGGGTGGGGAGGGGGAAGAAGAGGGGCAGGGGCCTGGCGCTGGTGAGAGGCCTGTGCAGCTTAATAATGTGTACATGCCCACAGCGGCAGGGGGATGTAAGGCAACAAAAATGCTGCCCTCTTAAAACGAGACTGGGAGATGCCAGAGCAGAGCAAACCTCTCATTTCAGCAAATTTAATTGTAAAAATGCGTGTCTTTGATTTCACCTGCTAACCACTTATGTTCCCTGTCATGTTTTTGTCATCATTAAGCATCTCCGCACCTTTTTGATAGAGATTGAAGATGATAGAGACTTCAAATGAATATGCGCTGAATTCCTCCCTTTTGCTTCCTTAGCTTTTGCAGGATGTGAATCAGGTGAGACAGGCGGTGATGAGACAATTAGGGCAAAGTCTCTCCTAATGACAGCTGCTAACATTAGTTACGAGTCCCACAGACGCAGGTGTGTCATTGTAGAGAAATAGAGATTTATACAATTTGCAGATTTGAGATAAACTCCTCACTGGCTTCTTTAACTAAATAATTCAAACTGCATTATCGAGGTGATAATGCTACTTTTGTGTGAAATGTGACAGATGATGTTTCCTTCACACATAAAATGATTTCAGTGAATAAGACCACTTTCTGTTTCAACCATTTGCTCACTTTCCCTCTCTCTTGCTGACACCAACGCACATGAACACACACACACACACACACACACACACACACACAGATGTTGAACACACAAAGGTAAGCTGGGCCCTGGAAATAACACCCTCATCATCGCCACAATCGTCCTAATAATCATCATCACAAGACAACATACACTGTTGTTATCGTAATCAGACCTGCGGCGGTACACAGCTTTAACAAAATGCAGCATGAACCCTGCTCATAATAATTGGTACGGTTGTGCAGGCACGTTAGCCGGGAGTGCATCTCCAGTTTTCACACGGTGCTATTATCCCAGCACATAATACCTTGCTGATTATCCATTCAGCGAAGGCGTAGCTATCGTAACTGTATGATAATAGCACGCGTGGCTGTGATAATCCACACAACCGGTGCTCTCTCTCTCTGTCAGATGTTAATGATGATAGTGGGTGGTCATACACACAAACAGCAGTAGCTGGTGGGAAGCTTCTCGTGGTTCAGTGGTGACCCAATTTAATGGCACATCGCCATGTAAATCCATTTGACCCACGATGGGCCTGTGCCAGACAAGGGAGGGCTCGCACGGCTCCTTCTCAGCCCTGCGGATCATATCACAAGTGCCGATTAGCTCATTTACTCAGATTGATTAAGTTAAAAGGAACACCTGTTTACCTTAAGGCCTGCTAATATGTTGCCATGACAACAGCCAAGGACCCAGTGTCTCCAGCTCCGTCTGTCTATCTCTTACGTCCTCCTCAATCTCTGCGCTTACTCTGATGGTGTGGCTCTCCTTCTCACAGCCACACACACCTACATACACACACACACACACACACACACACACACACACACACACACACAGATGTCTCTCCACTGAGTCCATCTGAAGTTGCTGAGGTAAGAAGATCAGGTTTTCCAGTCAGTGGAGCGAGAGCGCTCTCACTTCTTCCCCACGGTCCACCCAGCAGCACCTGTGTGTGTGTGTGTGTGTGTGTGTGTGTGTGTGTGTGTGTTCATGCATCTGTGTGACATTTTGGGCCCAAAGTGGAGGAGGTTAAAGCGCACAGGAGCATTTCACATGTTTATAAATCACCTTTGTGTGTGTTGTGGGGATGTGGAAGATAAAAGTCATCATGTTTTAAAGTTTCTAGGCTGGCGGATTTCATCCAGGTTATTTCATCCAAATAGTTGAAAACAAAGGCAGAGCTAAGGAGGTGGTACTTAAATGCATAGTTTCCGATGGGAAATAATCAATTTTAGTCTCAGCATGACATTAAAGTTTGGACAACAGGACGCACCGGAGGAGGATCACTTTGCTGTCTTCCTTCTTGTCAAGTTTGTCTTTGTCCCTTCTACCTCCCTCTCGTCTTCCCTCAGCTCCCCCCCTTATCACCCTCTTTCACTCTGTTTCTCTCTTTCACACCTTACATCCCATGGTGGTTGACATGTGTCTCAGTAATGTCTCTGACTCTGTCTCTCCGGCTCTGCCTCACAGCTCCATTTAGGTCAACTCTCTAATCTGAAACAATGTGACGGTCTCTCCCCCATAACTTTTTACATATCTTCCTTTCCTTCACTTCCTGTGCTGCCCCTGTCTTTTCTCCTCCAGTCGTGCTTTTTTTTATTAGTTGTCAGTCTGTAGTTGCATTGGAATATCTGTGTTTTGTTGAACTGTCACATCCTCTCCTCTCCATCTCACTCCTCTCTCCTCGGCTGTTTGTTTCTCCCCTTGACTCTGGCAGACTCATTATCTTTGTAGAACAGCAGTGTGCGTTCGTCAGCAGTGATTAGCAACGTTTCATTCTAACATCTTTAAGGCAAGGCAGATATTTGACGAATGCAGATATGGCATTCTCTAATCTTCCACCGCAAAACTGTGTCGTAGTAGATAGAGGCTTTGGTTAAGTTTCCTATAACATTAAAGCTTGGATTGATCATAATCCAATTAATGACAAAAAAGAGAGAGAAAGTGACAAAAAGGACAGGGAAAACGCCTGCCTCATTAAATAGAAAGAAATCAACTGTAATCAAATTGCTGAGTTCTCAGAACTGAACAGAACTGAAGTGTACAATTTAAAGATCTAATGAAAATTCTTGCAGTTAACATAATTAATTTGCAGCCCTTTTGATAAGTGGTAATGACTTGAAGATTATTGGTTTAAATGAATAGTTTTGTTGTATAGCTGCAGCAGAAGAGAGAAGTTGATGAGGGGGGGAATATCCTACTTTCAAAGTTCCCGAGGATATGAAACAATGTTTTTAAAAACAATAAGACAATTAGGCTCCCATATAAACTAATTACTGCTGCTTTAATTCCTTTTCAGATTAAACTGCAATTGTAATAAGACGACGTCTCAAAGGAGATGTTTGTAAGCAGTGAGGAAAGACACATTTGTAATTAAAGGTAGGAATAATATTTTTCTCATTAAACAGATATTTGCACAGGAGATAAAGGTGCAGACATTCATTCTGAAGGCAATCGAAGGG
>NW_024041983.1:0-16134 GCF_014851395.1 Micropterus salmoides | reverse complement strand
TCAAAAGGTGCTGATATGGTATTGCAGATTTAGATAAAATCAGTCAACGTTTTGATTTTTTAGCTTTGAAAAGAGCAGGTATAGTAAAGGCCAATTGTAGTCTCCGTCCATAAAATCTTATTGCCTGTCTTTTAGTCAGTCAGTGGTGGAAAGTGACTAAGTGTGTTTACTCAAGTGCTACTCAGGCAATTTGGGGTACCTGTACTGTACTTCAGTATTTAAATTTAACGCTACTTCATGTCTACTCCACTACATTTCACAGGGACATATTATTCTTTCTACTGTACCATGTTTATTTGACATGGTATTGTTACTAGTTACTTTGCAGGTAAAGATGTGACATAAAAAAACATATGATCATCTTATAAAGCACATGGCTATGAGATTAAACAAGTAGCATGGCTTAAAATATACCCAAACTTTTTGCAGAAAAGCAGAATGTAGACCCTTATTTGGTTTCATTTAAATAACTGAATAACTGAAATAACTGATCCAAATATGTCAAATGATCGACTATTTCATTTGAAAGAGATTAGAGAAAAGAGGCATAAACTGTTTTGTGAAAAAGACCTATACATTTGTGATTTGCACACTGTTTTTTAATTTTAATTGAAGGTTTGGGCCAAAGCAACTGCAGAAAAAAACATGTTTTTCTGATCTGAAAGTCATATGATTGAGATATTGTTTCCCTATCAACCCTGGCAAAAGAAATGCAATTTAACACAGAAATTTAGGAAATATAATGAATATAGGATTGTTAACTAATCCAGTGTGGTTCCGTGATCCCTGATCATTTCCAATCTGCTTTTCTTTTGTTTTCCTGCAGTAGAAGAGTTGGAGGACAATGCAGCAGAAATAAAGGTAAAGATTTTTTCAACTTCATTATAGAGCATTTATTTTCTAAATTGTCTCACACCTGAATAAACTTTTCCAATCTTCACAGCTGAAGATATTGAGCATATAGTTTTACATTGCTTTTATTTTTGTAATCTTGCCCTGAATTGGTGCATCACTGTGTGTTATTGAGTGATGCATGTTTATCTTGTTGCTAATTTCTTCCAGTAACTACTAAAAACCTTCTAAATCAAAGGCTCCAACCAGGTGAACTAAAGGTTAAATGAAATCACTTATTTTCTCAGTGTGATCCAGTGAATCAAGCTGGTGGTGTTGAACACTCAGAGAAGAAGGACGACAACACAGGGGGAGAGTCTGTACCACCTGCAACCAAGAAGAAGGTAATTAAAAATAAAAGTTTAAAATTCAATGTATTATCGAGAGGATATATATATTTTATGGATCTGTGGACTTTGTAAATATACACATTTTGAAATAAGTGTTATCAACCGGAAATAGTTACCTGACCAGGAAGTATTTATTTTAAGTTTGTTATCGCTTGTTGTTACCGCAGTAGACCAGCTGGAGGAGACTGCAGCTACATCAGATGTAAAGGTGAGATCTTTGAACCTCAGTAGTCTTTGTTACACAGAAGCATTTCTATTTAACACCAGTTCTCTTTTCCTAATTACGTATATCACAACCAGACATTGAGCTAATTGAAGAGTTGTTTTCATTTTTAATTTAGACTTGAACAGAGTTTGACTCCATGAACCTCCTGCTTTGACACACGAAATATTAAGTTTCTCCTGGGCACCAGATACTCTCTCTCTTTTTACCTATGTCCCCTCATTAAAGCCAAAAGTCCAAAGTTGAAATGAGTTGTTAGTTATTTTTGGTGTTGTTGTACTTTGAATCATTGTACTGCTGTGTGTTGTTATCTTCACATTCTTAATCTCAGATAATATAAAATCACCTGTTTTTGTAGTGCGATCTAGTGAATGCTAAACACTCAGATAAGAGTGACAACAGCAGAACAGTTGGAGGAGAATCTGATATCAAGTCTGTATCATCTAGAGCCAACGAGAAAGGTAACATTTGAATGAATTGAACAGTATAATAACAAAACAGTCAATAACAGAACTATCGTAATTAAATGTATAACATTCACAATGACTGAGTGAATAATATTATATTAGAAAATATATTGTTTTAATAGCACATTGCTCTGTTCTCCTTACAATGCAGTTATTTTATTGTAGGTATCTTAGATATGGAAATGAGTGGAAACAAGGACGAGGTAAAAGCTCCTTATTTATTTTAGAAGATCGTATTTACTTTGTCTCATATACAATACACATACATATATGATGTTACTTTTTTTTTTTTTTTTTTTTTTACATCAGTACATATTTGTTTGCTTATTCACAGCAGTCAGTGAAAATTTCTGAAGAGATCAAAGGAAGAAAGAACATCAAAGAGAAACTGAAACACTGCTTGGCAGACTTCACCTTCAAGACAAACATCAACAGAAGTTGACACCAGCAGATTTTCTTAAAATCGGCCCACCTATGAAACAGGACCAGGACACATCTGAGAAAGATCTAGCTCGTACTTTTCTTCAGAGGTTGATGATGTTAGACTACAGAGCCAGATACATTCCTGTAAGACAAGACAGACCTGAGGTGAGCCAGTCAAAGCTTGTTCCAGTGTTTGACACTGAGACAGAAGATGATGACTTAGATGCTCTTTTTAGCACCAGTGTAGACTCAGATCAATCAAAACAGACTCACGTGCATCCAGTGGATGTTCAAATGGCAGTATTTCACTGCTCAGACAGCTTCCTTAAGCAGAACATGATCACAAAGCTATCACAATGTCAGTATGCCTTACCTTTGCTTGTTCCTGACCCAGTCACAATGGAGATTGAATGCCCTCTGTGGACTTTCAGACAAATAATGAAAACATGGAAGATAACTCAAATCAAAGATGATTCAAACACTGTCACCATGAAGAGTATGCCCATCTGCAAAGCTGAGACACCCATGGTGTCATTTTTCCGCCTGGGTTCACTGTCACTATCTAAATCTCAGCTGATGAACTCTTTGATCAACGACCGTCACAGCACCTTCTTCCACAGAAACTGCCCAGGTAGCACCAAGTCTCGCCATCTGATGGATGGTGTGGCAGAGATAGCCTGGTACTGCCCTGCTGGAAAACACAACGATGCATTCACTGACTGCATAGCCTTCTGTAATCTTCATGGTGATGCTCTGTCAACTGACAAACAGCGTGACATACTGATGGAAAAATCTTCAGTCACTGTTGTTCTTGTACCAACTCTGGAAAAAGGTGACAAAAGTTCTAAAGTTATCTCAGCACTTTACAAGTCTCCAAAGCCTCTCATTATTCTCATTGCTGATAACGATGGTGGTGCAGTTCAGTTGAAAAAGGGAAAATACAAAATGGGTCTGAAAGACAGAAGCCAGTCAGATGTTTCTGACGAACTGAAAGGAATCATTGGAAACATTTTGTCTGGACCACATGCATCCTTCAAACTTGAACCATGGCTGAGGTCTCTGGAATCAGAGTGGATGAAGAAGACAAAGGCTGCCAAAAAGGGAAATCTGCTGCAATGAAAATAGTGAATTTGCTTCAGGAGATGGATGTTTCAAAGATTAAAGATAGATTTCTCCCTTGTCAAGGCCGACTGTGGCATGAGTGGTGCAAAATAAACAAAGAACTGTATCACCTCAGAGGACACATTGAGAAAGAGAAAGCTGTGAAGCAAAATAAATTAAAGCAAATACGGGACGATCAATGCGCTGCTTCCTGCAGTGAACTGATGACGTTGTTCATTGAAAGCCTCTCATCTTTGTCATCAACAGACAAAGAGTATTTCCTGAAATGGACTCAGATCTTAATAGATGCGCTCTCCACAGACGATCTCTCTTTAATTCTCCAAAGCTATGATGAAAAGTGGTCTGAGGTCTTGGCTTTGAAGAAGAAACATGACAAATCTGATCAGCTTAGAAGAAAGCAAACTGAGCTTGAACAAATATCAACAAATCTACAGTCAGCAACTTTTGGCTTGGAGCACATCTTTAGAGAAATGGGACAGATCTATGAAGCTCATGCATCCCTGCAGAAACAAGAAAGGAGGGACAGACTGACTGGTCTAAATACCCTGAGCTGGCTGCAGAGCTGATGATATCAGGACACCCAATGGAGCTGATGGATGGTGATGCAGGTCATGTGCCTTTGACATGGATCTCCGGTGTTTTAAATGAAGTCATCAAGAAACTGGGCGACCAGAAAGTTTTTGTTTTGTCAGTTTTAGGCGTACAAAGCAGTGGAAAATCCACCATGCTGAATGCCATGTTTGGATTACAGTTTTCAGTGAGTGCTGGCAGGTGCACCAAAGGTGCCTTCATGCAGCTGGTCAAAGTGTCAGACGAGATCAAGCAAGACTTTCAGTTTGACTACGTTCTGGTGGTGGACACTGAAGGTTTGCGTGCTCTTGAGTTGGAAGGTAACGCCACTCTTCACCATGACAATGAACTGGCAACATTGTTGTTGGTCTGGGAAACATGACATTAATCAACATCTTTGGAGAGAATCCAGCTGAGATGCAAGATGTTCTGCAGATTGTTGTTCAGGCTTTCATGAGGATGAAGAAGGTTAAACTTTCTCCAAGTTGTGTGTTTGTTCACCAGAATGTTACAGATATTGCAGCTGCAGAGAAAAACATGGATGGAAAGAGACGCCTGCAAGAAAAACTGGACCTGATGGCCCAACTAGCAGCCAAAGAGGAGGTTTGTGATGCAGAGTGCTTCAGTGACGTCATTGCATTTGACGTGCAGAAAGATGTGAAGTACTTTGCCCAACTATGGGAGGGAAGTCCACCTATGGCTCCTCCAAATCCAGGTTATAGTGAGAGTGTCCAAGAGCTGAAGAGCATCATCCTCTCTAAAGCTTCACAGTCTGCTGGCATTACTCTCTCACAGTTCAAAGGCAAAATTCAGGACTTATGGAATGCCCTGATGAACGAACACTTTGTTTTCAGTTTCAAAAACACACTTGAAATTGCAGTTTACAGGAAACTTGAGGTGCAGTATGGGAACTGGACCTGGACCCTGAGGAGCGACATGTTGACCATTGAGAACCAGCTTTATACCAGAATTGAAAATGGAAAACTTGACAAGGTTGATCTCAATTATCTGTTTAAAGAAATGAGCCAAACATATGGAGAAATCAAAAAAGCAATGACAACGTACTTTGAGGACAACAGAGACAAAGAAATGTTGGTTCAGTGGCGAGGACGATTTGAAAGCAAAATCAAGGAGTTTCATGATGAACAAGTGGGAGGAGTTAAACGAAAACTGGAAGAAGTTATCCGGCAGAAGAATGCTTGTAAAAAGTCAGATGATAAGAAAACAGAGTTTGAGAACAAGCTGCTACAAAAGAGCAAAGAGCTCGCTCATCAGTTAAAAGACAAAGCAAAGGATGAAGAGGAACTTAAAAGGCAGTTCAACTCTGTTTGGAGCAGCTGGGTCACTGAGCTAACTGCAGATATTAAACCTATTGAGGACATCAACTTGAAAGAAGATCAGTTTACTGTCCTTCAAGAGTTTGGTTTTGAGTGGTCTCTTATAGATGAATCCAAAAGCAGTGGCAAGTACAACAACATGTCAGAGGCTGGCAATTACATTCATTATGTAACCCTCACAAAGCACCAAGATGCTTACAGCCAAATTACTAAATTTGTTGCAGAAAAAGCTACAAAAGTAGGGCTTTACTTGAAGGAGCATTTCCAGCATGAAGATCAGGAACGGATCAGATCCCTCATTGACGATGTCGAACAGCAGACCACAGACATGATCAAAAGCAAACCTGTCGCTACAAGAGGCTACAGTCCAACTTACTTGCAAGAAATGGCCAAAAATGTTCAAACAAAAGTGACAGAATTTGAATCAAAGAGGAAATATACTCTGAAGAAGAAGTTTACAGTTGACCTCTTGCTGTATGTGTTTCACAGAGCAGAGAGTTGGCTTTCACAGTCCCATAAGAAATTCAAAATGAACAACGATGCCCTCACTTATTTAGAAAACAAGAAGATGCAATATTACAACATTTTCGGAAGCTTCTGCAGAGGAAGCTCGTCTGCTGTTGTGCTTGGAGGACTGATCTGTGAAAAGCTGAAGGTTTCCACTGTCGAGGCTGTCTGTAACAAGACTGCCATTGATCTCGCTGGAGAGATGAAGTGCAGTTTCCCAGCATTCAGTGGGAACAGGTTGAACTTGGAGAAACATGTGTTGAAGTCACTGGCTGAGAAAGAGGACTTGGATGGTTTTATCACCTACATCCAACACCCAAGGAAGCAAGTTGAGACTTTCATAAAAGACGAAGTAAAGAAATACATCTTCACAGAACAAAGATATAAAGCACGAAATATACTCAAGAAAAATGTTGAAGACATCAATAAATGTGTGAGTCAAGCTTTATTTACTGCAACAGAGGAAGTCAAAATCCAGAGAGGAGACACAGACATGTGGGTGGAAGAGTTTTCCAGTTTGTTAAAAGATGAGTTAACATTTGACCCCATTTGTTGTCAAAACTTCAAAGACATAAACAACTTTGACTTTCTGAAAGAACAGATAGAGAGAGGCCTTATATCCATCATGAAGGAAGTGAGCAGCCTCTCACTGGATAAGATTGAGGAATTCAGACTGAAACCTGATCAAATCCTCATCGATCAGCTGTGTAACTGCTGCTGGGTCACGTGTCCATTCTGTGCAGCTGTTTGTACCAACACCATGAAAAATCACAGTCCAGACAAACACAATGTCCCTTTTCATCGCCCCTCTGGGATCAGGGGATGGCACGTTAGAAACACAGTGGAACTGGTCATCGACTTCTGCACAACTTTAGTTGCAAGTGATGGATGTTTCTACCCCGAGCATGATTCAAAAGAGACTTTTCCTTACAAACGGTATCAAAATGCTGGAGAGAAGTATGCTACGTGGCAGATTACTCCTGATGCATCTAAACTGACATACTGGAAATGGTTTGTGTGTCGATTTCAGGAGCAACTGGAAGACCACCATAAATTAAAATTCCAGGGCAGAGGAGAAATTCCCAATGAGTGGAGAAAACACAGTAAAGAAGAAGCTATTAAAAGTCTGGTTGAAATGTACAATCTGTAGTGACCCAGAAACAACCGAGCTCTACTCAAATAACAGAAGCCCAAAGTGTCTTTAACTGTATTAGGAGTTTTTGATTTAATTGCGGTATTGAGGATGATGCCTTTCCAAAATGATTGATAGTGCAAATTCATCATTTGATCAATGTTTTATTGTCTTATGTACAGTTTAGTAAGTTGTAGTATAACATTAACAGTAAATAGGAATCCTGAAAATGTCCTGAGGCAAAGAAGAGCACAATGTATGTGTAATGACAAATTATGTGTTTGTTCGCCTTCAAAGGATGATCATAAAAACAGAGACAGATTAGGGAAAAGTCATTTAGGTTTCTGATCTAATTATTATTTTACAAGATGATGAAGATGCATGACATTTGTATGTGAACATTTAAACTTGAAAAATTATTTAAGTTGTCAGATATTAGACGTATTTTTATTCCTCTAAAAAAAGTAACGAGCTATGATTTGAGTTTTTTTAAAAACCTTTTTACATGACAGTTCTAAGTTTTATACTTCTCAAAAAACTTTTTTTTGAGATCAAAGATCAAAGAAAGGTGTAGGAGTTTAAGCTAAGACATTTTATCAGACATGTGAATAATTGAGTTCATTCTAAATAACAAATTACCATTTTTATATTACAGGTCTCATTAAAAGACATCATTACAGGATTTGTAGTTTTGATAGAAGTTGTACATTGTATCTCTGCAACTGTTTTTTGTAAACTGTTTGAGCAAAGAACTGAGAATGAATTGATGAAGTGTTATTGATTATGAAAATGCATGAAACTTGTATTTGAATAGGACTTGAGTCCCATGATAAGAGAGAGTTGTGAGTTGAGGTTTTGTTAACCTTTTAACTGCATCTGTTGTCCAACTCATTTTACATGTAACAAACATTTTACTCTTTTACTTTGTTTTTATTCTGTACTTTACTAATTTTTTTAAGATTTGATAATTGATCCATTATTTTTCTCAAGTATTTGGCGTATTCACTAATTTCACACTAATCTAATTTTAAATGATTATATTTGATTTGTATTTTGTCCATATTGGAATTGGTTTTGTTGTTTTCTCAGTTTGACTCCTTACATATAATAAATTGATATAATTACTAACAGATATAGTAGTCTTTGTGAAAAAAAAATTTGTATTTTTTCTTTTACTGTAATAAAAACACCCTTCACACAGTCACTGGAGTTTAAGCCTCTTCTGTTATTTTTTAGCATTATGAGAAGCAGGCCTGGAATTTCATCATTTTAGGGGCAAGGCCACCTGGCTACTGGTGTCAATTTTTTAAGGGCCACATCCAAGAGTCTGTTCGCAAGGGCATATATTGCAAACAGACTCTTAACTGATTTTAGCTATGATGGATATGTGAGCTTTTTATGTGTCATGAATAATAAATGCTTGCCCTGCTGGAGCAGCAGAAGGCAAGGTAGTAGACTGAAGAAAAATACTGGTCACTCTGCAGGGACTGAGTGAGTGGGCTGGCTACATTCATGGGAGATACACCTCAGATGCAGGAGGGTCCTTGTTCTTTAGCAGCTTCTTTGTGATCTTACAGGGCTGCACAGAAGCAGAGCTCTCATGCACATCAGCTGGCGGAGGCGCAGTATTTCTACAGCTGTACAGTGACAGGATAAGATTTACTTTGAACTAAAGATCTTCTGAAATGTTGGTGCCTCAGATGAGATGACAAAATACCACAAATTAAAGAATATCTGCAATTTCCCACTGGACAGTCTAACCTTAAATTATGAAGATACAGAGTAACAATCTGCTCTGTGACATGTAAGCTGTATTTTCTCCAATGAAGTCAGTAAACATGGAAATAAGGTCGACAACAAGAGTGACTGTTTCTTAGTAGTAAAACCATATTAAGCAGAGGGGACTGAATGACAGCATTTTGGGAATGTTGACCTTGTTTTTCTAGAAACTCAATAGAATTTTGCTTTGTGCTCATGAAGCCACAGCTCAGACACACAGAGACTAATATTTTAGTCAAAACATACCAATGTAGTTATTTGGAGCTTCTCCTCAAACAGCTAAATCTCACCTTTCTGATAAGGAAAGGAGCATCTGCAGCAGTCACCAAGAGAAAAAGAAATACAGACACACAAACTAAACATATTGACACGTTTAACTTATAGAGTCATTAGAAAATTCTGTTTGAGGACTTCAACCTTCTAGTGATTTATCCTACCTACAGAGGTATGTAACAATCCAACTCTACAGTCCATGTTTTTCTGTTTTTTAATTCATATGATGATGTTATGCTTAGACTGTAGTGAATCCCACACTTAACCTGCATCCAAAAAGTAAGAGACGTAAATCAGAAGAGTTTAATTTAAAATAAGACTACAAGAACAATGATGAGTAAAAAGTTTTAAGGTTTAGAACAATGACATTTCAAACTAAAAGCATTTCTCCCAGCCCTCTTCAAATGACATGAAACATTATTAGAATTTCATTTGACCTTCACAGTGACTAGCTGGAATGACAGGCCTGATCCAGAAACAGCTAACCTCAACTTCCTACTTTGAGCTTTTGGAGTTGAGGGCACAAAATATTTAAGAGAAAAAAATACACAAAAACAAATGTAAGCAATACAATGTGGCCCCTCTCAATGTTTTCTCCTTGGCTCCCCTCAGTGTGAAGAGAAAACTAAATACTGACCCCCTTAAGGGCAGCTGAGGATGGTGGCAAAGATATCAGCGATTTGTTTCTGATGCAGGTGACTGAAATGAAGACAATGTTGCTTTGGGGTTTTGAGAGTGCACAAATGGAGGCCCGAATCCCCGACGGAAAATAGGCCAGATCTCCAAAAAAAAAAAAAAGCGTTTAGCCAGAGCATCCTCTGCATCCACAGTGAGTGCATTCAATGATCCTTCCCTGCAGAGAGGAATAAACAGCAGGATTTAGACCACGAGGGCACACAGGGACTTAACATTTAAGAAAGTAACTGGATAACGGTCACTCTTTCCTTTCCTCCAGTAAGTATTCCATTTCTTAAATTATTACAGCAAAAACTGGCTCGCTCATTTGTCTGACTTGATCAATCAAACAGCAGCCTCTTGTAACTAACTAGACCAGTGGCTGTGTAAAAAACAACAAAACTTGAAACTAAATAGTGAAATGGTTCAAAGCATGTTAAATCATTCAGATTAAATCATCATTCATTCAGGTCTTTGAAAGCACCCTGTGTTAATAGCGTTGTCTTTACTTTATCTCTCAAGATCAGGGAGGCTAAGGAGAAGTATAGGTGGAAGCTGGAGCTTAAAATCCAGCAGAACAACATGAGGGAGGTCTGGAGCGGCATGTGTAACATCATTGGCTTCAGACCAACTGGCAGCAGAGGAGTTGAAGGCAGCTTGGACAGGGCTAACAAACTTAATCTGTTCTTTAACAGATTTAATGCCATGTCTACTGCCCATCCCCCTACTATATCAGCTGCTGTCAGCCCTCAAACATCTCCAACCCCACTACTCCCCCCTCCACCTCACTGTCCCCCAGCCCTCCTCCTTGGAGACCCCTACTCCCCCCTCCTCCAGCTCTCAGGTTAACAGCTGACGCAAAGGCGCCAGTGAACCCTGTTTCCATCCAGTGCGTCAGTGTGGACATTGCGGAGGATTACAAATACCTGAGAGTGCACATTGACAATAAACTGGACTGGGTCAAGAACACTCAAGCCCTCTACAGGAAGGGCCAAAGCCGTCTCTATTTTCTGAGGAGGATGAGGTCCTTCAACAGCTGCAGGACAATGCTGAGGATGTTTTATGAGTCTGTGGTGGCCAGTGCTATCCTGTTTGCTGTTGCATGCTGGAGCAGCAGGTTGAGGGTAGCGGACGCTGACAGTCACACTCAACAAACTGATCCGTAAGACCAGTAACATAATGGCGGTGGAGCTGGACACTGTCGGTGGTGTCAGAGAGGAGGATACAGTTCAAACTACATGTCATCTTGGACAATGTCTCCCACCCACTCCATGACGTGCTGCTCAAACACAGGAGCACTTTCAGTGCAAGACTCATTCCCCCAAAATACACCACAAGAAGTCATTCCTGCCTGTGGCCATCAAGCTTTATAACTCCTCCCTCTAAATGTCTGACACACGGACACTTAGTTAAAGTTAAACTGGTCATTACTATCCGTTTTGTGCAATAACACCTGCTTAATTACTTAGTGTGCAATACTATCTGCTGCAATTCTGCTGCTACTATTTATTCATTATTACTGTTCACAATAACAATTCCTTTAATTATGTAAATACTGTACATCACACTCATATATTTTCTTTTATTTTACATTTTTACTCTGATATTTATATTTCTTCACATACCACTTTCTTTCTTTATATTCCTTTTGCCTTGTGTGCAACTGTGACAAAGAATTTCTCCTCGGGGATCAATAAAATCTGATTTTGAAGTGTATATCTGCACTCATGTCTCTTTAGACATTGGCAGTAATAATGTAAAGCAGAAGGGCACCAATGGGATTGTCTTTCAAAATGATTAAAATAGTGTTCTGTTAGACTTACGACTTCCAGCTTGCTCTTGGGAACTCGGCAGATGCAATTGGTTCCAAAGTTGGTGTCTCGTGTTTGGATGCAACGCAGGCAGCACAGGTTCTCGTAGCCCTGCTTCTTCCACTTGGCAATCAGGTTCTTATCTGCATAGCCTTCCTTTATACAGTACTCATACAGCTCTGTCAGGAGACACGCACAGAAAGACAACACAGGTTTGGCATCTTTTACGCAGAGTCTAACCATGAATGTGTTTCATATGTCTAATTATGAGCAAAATCTTCTTGCAAGGCGGAAAATATGCTGGACAAACATCTTTAATTAAGTCTTAGGGACTTGAAAAATGTTGAATTCTCACAAAATTGTTACACATGGAAATTATGTAAGGCATGTAATTGCAGAAAATCTAATAAACTTCACAGATCTGTCTACCTCTGCTGATGGCTTTCCTTTTATAGAAGAGGTCGAAGATGTATCGACTCCGCTGATGATGCAGCCTGAAAATTGGCCAAAGGGACTCCACCTTCCGCTTTCCCTCATGGGGCTCCGTTTCAGCTGGAACACAGAGGAAAATCAGGAAAGTTAGATTAGGTAAGAAGAAATTAAAATTAAAATGGTGCTCCACCTGCTTGGGTAATTAAAACGCCTCTCTGGTTAAGGTGTGAATAGCGCCATGGATAGTGAGATCATTTCTGAGGAAAAGCATTAATCTGTTGCCTCCTCTCTTAACCGAGTACTTTCCACAAGAGCTTGGAACCTGTCTGATGAGATTTGCACTCATTCACAACAAAAGATTCAGTGAGATCTGCCACTGATGGTTTGCGCTCCAATCAGGTGATTCATTGGCACTGATCATCCTCGATCATCTCGAAATCTTCGGAGTGTTTGTGTTCCCCATCCCACCCAATCACCCCCTGCCATAGTTACACAAACACACCCAATCTATGCCATATTTCCCCTGCACTCACTCCTCAATAACACAATACAGGCATTCAGCAATCTTTATTTGTAAATAGAACATCATGTTCAGTCTTAATGTGTGTGCATCAAACAATTTTTTCAAACTAAACATACTTTAAATCCAAGGGTTATTAAAGCAAAGATGCTTCAGAACTAAAAGTCTTTTTTTTCTTTACATAAGTAAAGTAGTTTCTCAAACACCGCTCATTGAGGTGCGTGCGTGTATGTAATTAAAATCCTCCTGTCCATCAACAAGACCGCCTAATTTGCCTGCAGCCTTGCACTTCGCCATGAGAGGTCACTGTAACTGAAGCTTCGCGTAACGAACCCATTTTCGAAACAATTGGCTCAGGTTCGGTGCTTCACAAAAGCTTCATTTGCCCATCACTAAAAAACACAAAGTGAAAACTGAAATATTAAACATTTGCATCTGACTGAACTAACGTTACAACCAACAGTAACGTTTGACTCGTTGATTAATGCGAGTTTCGTGCTAACAAACTAACGTTAGTGTTTCCATTAAACATTTATTAATCGGTTGTAAAATCAAATTGAATGGGCATCTGTGAACAGTTAGAGTTAATGCGATGTTACGGTTGAAATGATTTCTCCACCACAGACGGCCAGGTGTTGTGAGGACCGTCGGACAATCATCTTTTACCGTTTCCGTCTCACCTTCTCTCATTTTCTGATCCAGCTCGTCCAAAGTGGGCTCAATAAGCTCCCAGCCGTCCGGGGGCGGCTTCCGACTCCTCTTTACTTTGGGCATGTTGCTCTAATTTTTGTACAAAACTGAACAAAAGCTCACGGTGTTTTCGTTTTTATTTGGTGAACCCGTCTCAGGCTCTGTCGCTGTAATATGACGTCACCGTGGGGGTCCATTTCAACTTGTCGTCTCATGAACGACGTCACCGCCACAAATAAACACCCTCCATTTATTGGCGTTTCATTACCTCTTAAAGACTTAAACGCTATATATGTTCATGTAAACATCTATTCAGGTCAGTATAAAGACGTTTGCTGAGATTAAACCGACGCAGATGTTTTTCTGTCGCCCCTGGCAGATTGCATCACTTTAGCACCCAAACAAACTGCCTTAAGATAAACAACATGATTCAGGTCCTTGCATTTAATAACCCGCGTCATTTAGTCAGGCGACTGTGGGATTATATGGAAATATTAACATAATTTAGTTTATACCAGCAAACGCGTTTACTAAATACGTGAAACCCTCCTGTACTGAAGCTTTGTTAAAAGGGAAATGCTTGAACTACTCAGAGTATTGTGTTACTCATCCAGCCTGTGAGTTTAGTCAGCTGTCAGTTTGTGCTGCTGCTTTTAACACTTATGTTTTGTGTCAGCGTTTACTTGTCAGGGCGCTTACAGTAAAGGCTTCGTCTGTCAAAATGCCCAGAGGAGGTAAGAATGATCTTAAAACCTGCTGCATTTAGTTGAAGTCAGTTGTTTTACATCTGTTAGCCTGCTGTTAGCTACACAACAGCGACACGCCTCTTTAGTATTAGACTAATAAACTGCATTAAAACTTACAGATCTGAGCTTTGGATGGTGTTAAACAGTAAACAAGAAATGTTTATAGGCCGCTCTGCTTCCTTTGACACCTGTCTGTTCGCTGTCGCGTACAAGGGGGATGCAAATCTGTGTGTGTGTTGTCATTTTTCATCTTCGCAGGTAAGAAAGGTGGCCATAAGGGTCGCGTGCGGACGTACACCAGCCCCGATGAGATAGACGCCCAGATGAAGGCAGAGAAGGAGAGGAAAAAGGTTGGTGGAGTGTGTACATCCAAAGACTTTTTTAATCTTGTGCCACACAGGGTCAAGTGTGTGTGCAGCTCTTCACTAAAGTACTGGTCAAGCTCCAGAAATGCTGACCTACTCCTCCCAAAAATCATAATTCCAATGGAAAGAGATTTTGATTCTGCTGGAGTACTCCTGTAATACCAAATCACTATTTGACTCAATAACATTTATTTATATAGAGCCAATTCATTACAGAAGTTATCTCATTGCACTTTTCATATAGAGTTGGTCTAGACTGTACTCGTTGTAATATTACTTACAGAGACCCAACAATTTGCACCATGAGCAAATACTTGGTGACACTGTCAGGGAAAAACTCACTTTTAACAGGCAGAAACCCTTGAGCTGGTTTAATGATGTTCTCCTGTCATTTATATGTCCTAGCAAGAGCAGGAGGCGGAGGAGGCGGGTGCAGCTCCGAACGACACGGCAGAGGAGAAGCTACCAGCGTCAGGATCAGATGACAGCGATGATGAAAATTCCCTGGTACTGCCATAATGTTTATGTCACTCTGTTGCTCTGATACCACACACACAGTTTTATATTATATATATATATATATATATATATATATATATATATATATATAAATACTGATTAATTGTATTTTGTGTACATGTGTGGAGCTCCTTGTAACTTCTTCTTATGAATGTGGTCATTCATTGTTTGCTGTATTCAGAGCACTTCATGCTGTATGTGTTGTGATGTGTTTGCAGAGGAGAAGAGCGGGTGTGGAGGGCTTGATAGAGATCGAGAACCCCAACAGAGTGGCTCAGAAGTCCAAGAAGGTGACACAGATTGAGGTGGATGAGCCCAGGCAGTTATCAAGGAGAGAGAGGTGTGGGTTTCATGTCAAAACACACAAGTTATACAGTAACAGTGCTAAATGGGAACTTCATGTTTTAACATGTAGTAGAGAAGTAGTAAAATTGAAGTTGCATGCCATGACATTTGGAGCAGTATGAAGCATTGACATTAGGTTTCTATAATATCCAGTCAAAATAGTTTCCTTATGTCACTTTCCCCACCTTGACACACACACTCACACACTCTCATTCTGGTGCAGAGAGGAGATTGAGAAGCAGAAGGCCAAGGAGCGCTACATGAAGATGCACTTGGCAGGGAAGACGGACCAGGCCAAAGCTGACCTTGCTCGCCTTGCCATAATCAAGAAACAGAGAGAAGAGGCGGCAAGAAAGAAAGAAGAAGAGAAAAAGGGTAAGCAAAACATGTCATATGGTAATTATTATTGTACAGTGATGATTGTATTAAACAGCTTGTAAATTTCCTCTACTCCAGGGGAAACTCTACACAATTTATCACATTAGAACCGTGATGTGGTCACGAAGGCTTATTTACATTACCACACTCTGCAAGTCACCATGGACTCATTTAATCTTGTGGTGTGTGTGTGAAGGTTCAGCAGTCTCTTATCTCCAAAATGAGCCTCAGAGCAGCAGGAGTCAAAACGATATCGCTTGATTAATTAATTTATTTTGCGTGCCTGTCCTCAACTTCAAACTCAATCTGCTACAAAAGTTAGTGCTTAAATATGTGATGATGAATCTTTTCAGCCTGTTAAGATTTTTAAAATGTTTTAACGTGTAGCCTTGTTAATGGAGCATTTGTTTTTCAGCTTCACCACCAACATTAAAAGTGAAAATGTAGTGTCTGAAGATACGAACAATAAATCATAAATCTAACCTCTGTGTTTTTGTCCAAGTAAGATAAGCAGCAAAACAAGTTTACAGTACGTTAGAATTAAATCATATTTACTATAACACCAGGACTAAATGCCTC
>NW_024041982.1:0-25000 GCF_014851395.1 Micropterus salmoides | reverse complement strand
ATGATCACATCAAGTGTTGTGAGTTGTCCTGTGCTGCGCATGCAGGGAGGGTCCACAAAGTCACGTGCCTTACCATTAGAAAAGGAGTGGGAGAGGCTGAGCTGTAGCCTGTTTGCTGGAGATGATGAAAACACAGAGTAGGTCATCTGAGACTGGTGATATGAATGAATTACAGCCGTCAGTGTTTATACTTTGTGGCTGTTGTTCCGCTGTTGTTCCTTGTGTGTCCTTTGCAGCTATGACGTGAAGCAATGAGCCTATCTAGCATGGGAGTGCAAAAGGTTGTGGTTTGTATAAGTGCAGAGGTGCAGAGGTGGGACCAAGTCATCGTTTTACAAGTCCAAGTCAAGTCTCAAGTCTTAGCACTCAAGTCCCAAGTCAAGTCCCAAGTCCAGACCGATCATGACTGGCAAGTCCGAGTCAAGTCTCAAGTCAAGGACCAACAAATCCAAGTCTTAAACTTTGAGTTTCGAGTCCTAAACAAGTCCTAATGCGCTCTTCACCAAATTTAAAAACCATTTCAAAAGTTTTTACAAGTTAAAAATAAAAACAAATGTATTGAGCTATTGTTGTTTTATCTTAATTAACATGTTTTGATAATTGGTGGAAGCAGCTTCACACAACAGCTGCGGCCGTCTCTCTACACTGTTTCGACCTGACCTTTCTTTTCTCCCTGTGAGATGGAGGAATTTATAAAGTTGTGTGGCGCTGCGTCAGGCCCCCAGCTGTTGTGCATGAATTATGTGTAAAATTCATCCAGCCAGAGGGTCCAATCACAGCGCACTGGTAGCAGGCCTACTACACAACCCATTGAAGGTACCAGAGAGGGAGTGGGTCGCTGGGGCGTACAGGGCCAGAGACAAGAGAGTCATGAGTCATTGGTGTTAAAGTCAAAGTCGAGTCGCAAGTCTTCTTTGATTTTGTCAAGTCGAGTCTAAAGTCATCATTTTTGTGACTCGAGTGGTTAGGTCATACCGGTGTCAGCTGTGCTGTTGATGTTGGAAACAGAGTGGTAGGTGAGAAGCCAATGGCGCAGCATTGAAAAGGAATAGACGTTCATCCACTGGTCATCAGTGAAGCCCTGGCCCACACACAGCACAGTGAAGAAATCCCCAGACACCGTCCCATCCAGCTCTGCTATGGGCACCGGCTGATAGAGAAAACACACACGCACACAAATATAACAATATACTGTAAAGTGGTAAAGCTGGACACTAATGTTGATATCTTCTTTACATTAGTGACAGTTGAAAGCTTCGCTCAGCTTTACAGGCCAAATAAGAAAGCAGATTGCTCACCTGACGTGACCTGGGCCCCTTGAAGAATCCTCCTGAGGAAGCACAGCCTCCCTGAGTGATGCTAGCATAGCGCAGCCAATCGACAAACTTCTTACTCAGGAGGGTCACATGATCTGCAGCCAGGTGGAGAAGTCAAGTGCAGAAAAAGGATCCTGATTTAAGTGTATGTAGTCTTTCCTGATGAACTGTCTGTTTTAACATTCTGTTTTAGCTCAGCTTTAAATCTGCCACCATCTGTTACCTTCAGTGAGGCACTCGGGGCTGAGTGTGAGGATGGTGTTGAGGATGGGCAGGGTGTGTGTGAGCGAGTGAGCTGGCCCCTCTGACTGTCGGCTTTCCAGACTGCGAAGGAGCTGAGCGCAGAGAGACGACAGATCAGCCCTGGATCCAGCCTGTTTGGGGTTATAGTTTCGGAGAGAGTGTTAAGTTTATGAGTGTAGATCTCAAAACAAAACAAGCTCATTTGTTTGTCAATATGTTACTGTGTGCTGAATCCATGGTTAGTGTGTGTCTCTATGTATTTTCACACCACGTGGTCTGAGTAGAGAGTAGTGGCACAGTAACTAGCTGATTAATCAATTGACAGAAAATGAATCACAAACAATTTAAGTTAAGAGGCATTACAGCACACCTGTGAGAGCAGCAGGGCAGCAGCATGCGTGTTCAGTTGACTGATGTTCTCCTGGTTGTAGTTCAGTTCCTGACCAGAGAGGGGCAGTGTCTCCCTGAGCACAGCTGAGCTCAGCACCTGAAGCGGCTCTGCAGGTGATGAGAGGAGCGATACAACCCTCTCCTGAAGCTCTGCAGGCAACCTTTCGTCCATGACAACAGAACAAGACGTAAGACGGTGGCAGGAATGTTACGAATGAAAGCTCATACTGAAAATTAAAGAGTTTGGAGCAGCAGACAAAGACTGATGACTGGAAAGGTGAAGCTCAGCAGTGTGGCTCTTTGTGTTTGAGCTTGCTACCTGACAGGGCAGGTGAGATCACCACAGACAGTAATTGGGGGTTTAGAGGAAAGAGATAGAGTGGGAGGATGAGGAGGAGCTGGATGATGACGGAGCAAGTTGAAAAGAATAAAGAAATTAGGATTATGGATGCTGTATGGGAGATGCAGGTTAGAGCTCTTACTTCCTGGTATACTTGGTGGCAGAGAGGATGAGGTGCAGCCTCTGCAGGGAGTCAACAGTCTCATGGCAGGGCTCCTTCCCTTGGAGCAGCTTGACTAATCTGCTGTAAAACTTCTGCAGCTCGGACTCCTGGATCTCCCTAGAAATGACACACACAGTGCACCTGGTTTTGTCTCTGTGAAGTCATTTAATCAACATCAATCCACACCATATTTGGTAACTGACACTTTTTTGACAATATACAGAGTAAAGAACATTATATTATTACATTACATTAGAGCTGAATGGAAAAAAAATAATAATTTAGGTTATTTTGACTGACACTGCAATATGATTTGCGATACTAGGGGGAATTATAATTTTTTAACAAATTATTCTCATTTTCTTTGAAAAACATATTTAAATGATTACGTTGTGATTTTTGAAAGGATCTGTACCAAACAAAGATGTTTTTTGAAAGCTGTAAAATATGATCTGTATGCCAGGCAGCAGGACAGTATTTAACTTCAAATGGACTTTTGGCACACATTTTGCCTTTAACAAATATTGCACCTCCTGTGATTTGAAGACAATAATGTGATTTTGATTCATTGTTATCTAAATTACATTATTATACCTTTTTTTTATGTGAAGATGAAAACCATACTGTTACAGCTGTATGTATATCCGGTTTATCATCTTGTGGCTGCTGTTGACATTCACCCCAGACACAAATTAAGAAAAAGCACTGCGGAATGTGTGTGTATATCATAGATATATATATAAAACTACATGTAGTTTTATTTCTTTTATGTTACCATATTTTAATGTAGGCCTGCATTAAATTATCTGTTAAGTTCTGTGTGTAGCCTGAAGTGACTACAAACTTTCTTTTCCCTATATAACCTTGTGTTGCATAATAATAAATAAACTACCTTGATACTTTACTAAAATACTTTACTAAAAACACAGAAGGCGCGATAATGAAAATCTCTGTTCATATCTGTACCAGATGTACAGTTTAGTCTTTACTCCAGGCTTATCTTATCCCCATACTTTGCAGGTAAAGATTTTAGGGATCCATATCCACCAAAGTTTGGACATGAGAAAGAAAATGTACAGTAAAATATCAAAAGTAAAAGTACCCACTATAATCAGTGTCAGAGGTGTGGGAGGCATTTACATCTTTTACTTAGCAATATCGCAATATAAAAAACACTGCTGTACAAGTAACGCTAAGTTTAAGTTTACACAGCTTTGACAGGCTAAGCTAGTTTTAGCCTTGTTAGGTCCGTGTACGTTCTGATAGTTTGTTTTTTCGTTTGACTTTGATTTTCATCTAACGTCACCCTGGTATAACGTTAGTGCTGCATAGAGTTACAGATCCGACCGTTCTAAAAGCTTGGCTTTTATTTTAATATCTATACTCTTACTTCCGGTTCACCTGGCTCACGGGTCTTTCTTTTCTTAACGTCTATCTTCAAACGGAAAATGAAAACAGGAATTTCATAGAACCAAAATCGGATCATTATTTGAATTTGGTTTAGTCGTTTTTCGTTTTTGGATTTAGAAACCAAAAACGGGAGAACGGCTCTTTTTTTCAGTTTCTTCGTTTTTGGTTTGAAACGACAAACGAAAAAAAGGTGGTTTTCTTGTTTATTCGTTTATTGGTTTATTGGTTCAAACGAAAAAACAAACTATCAAAACGTACACGGACCTGGTTAGCTTAGCAGAGGAAGCACAAACTGAATGTAAACCACCGAAGAAGAAAGAGAAAAAGAAGCAGAAGAGCTGAAGGTGGCAGATACAGTTCTCCGTTCGTGTTTTCTTACCTTGCTTGTTTGATTAAACTCTCTGAACCGTGAGAATACATTTTGAGAGAAGGTCGGTATTCCTCTTCTGCAGTCCTGTCTGCAGCGGAAAGTAAACAGTGCGGTCGCTAATCGAGTCCTGACTGGAATCACATGACCGTCACTTTAGTTCCGTGTTTAAAAGGGGGACTCGGCTCCGTTCAAACGCTATTGTAGACTTCTCCATCCAACAGTACATAGAAAAACACGATCTCCATTCCATTATTTTATATTTAGTTACTTCCTTTAAGATACGGCATTTTTCTGTTTCAAATTTTCACTTTTTTTTGTTTCACTTTTTTTTGTTAAATTGTCTTTAAAAGTTTAGTTAAACACTTGCATTTGATTTTACTTTTATGCAAATTATCCCCCAAGCTGCATGTTCTTGCTAGAGGACCAAACAGTAGGCTAACATAAACCTGTAGCCTATTTTACAGCCGGTTACTTTACTGTGCTTGCCCTCACCGATACAGGAGGAATGACTAATAAATGTGTAGGCTAGTAATATCTTGTAGACTACACCCACTTTATTGGCTAAAACACTGCAGAAACAGGCTTTTTAAGGCAATGTATTCAAGTAGCCTATGCATATCCTATTGCTTTTTTTAGGTAGTTGCACTTTCTTTCATTCATTTCGTTCAATTTCTGTTTTTTAAACCGTATAGCCTAATTCTACTCTACTCTTCAGATAGAGTAAACTATTATAGCCTTCATCCAGGTTGATCTAATCCCAGGGTTTTGCAGATAAAAATGTTAGGGATCTGATTCCCCCACTGAAGAGAATTCAGATCATTTAGGCTTCTTAAGTAAAAATTTACCACATAAACAAATACTAGATTACAAGGAAGGTCCTGCATTCAGATTCTGACCTGAGTAAAAGTAGTAGAAGTAGGCTTGCCTACTTAAAGTATAAAAATTAAAAGCATTCATTATGCAGAATGGCAGTGTCAATGTTGGAAGCATTTAGATCTTTAATATTGAAATATAATATTTAAAAGCCTGGAATATAAGATATCACTAAAGTAAAAGGGTGTAACTATTATCAGCAAAATAGGCTACTTGAAGTTAAGTAAAAGTAAAAATACTCATAATTCAGAAACTCCAGAGATATTCTAGAGATAGATAGATAGTATTATTATTACTGATGCATTAATTTACTGTTGCAGTGGGTCAGGTGAAATTTTTTCTATTTTATCCTTAGCTAACTATTTGTTAGTTCGAACAGTGCATCCTGTTTTAAAAAGTTCATCATCTGTGTGTAAAATCTTGAACTGTAAAGCAATTATCCCTCAGATAGCTGTCAGATAAATTGAGTAAAAATATGTCCATTTAAAGTGTAGCCATGTGGAGTGGAAGTAAAGCAGCATAGAATGGAAATAGGCTACTGAAGGGAAGTACAATATTTCCATATTTCAAAATAAGATTTGCCTGATATGTTATCATGCAGCTGAAGGTTAGATAGCCTACGATAAGATAAAAACTTTCTACTGAAATGAGAGAAGACAGCACTTAATTTTGACCAACTTTAAACACCTAATAAGTCCCTATATGACTGAATGAATACTGTAACATCCCTTTGTTCGTTCATTGTGAGCGGATCTGATGACAGACGCGGAGCAGAAAGTGAGACAGATCAGAGGCTGCGGGGTTGCGCTCTTCCTCACCTCTCTGCAATGAACTTGTTATTTCCATCCGAGCTCTCACCGCCCGCCTCCGCGCTCTCTCTCTCTCTCTCTCTGTCTCTCTCTGACTCTCTCTCTGTCCATCTCAGCGCGTCAGGGCCGCAGCTCCCATGCGCTCTTCAGTTCCTTTAAACGTCCTCGCTCTCTCTTTTGGATAAATGGAGACAACTTGAGGCTCTTGGATTTATGGTGAAACAACCGGTTTAGTGATCAAAACAACAACAACAACAACAAAAACAACCACAACAAAACTACAAAAACAAACAGGCTACCACGCCTCGGAGTTTGAGTCCCTTTCCACTCTTCGGACTATCCGCGGCTCCCCAGGTAAGCAGAATAACTCTAACCATACCTCTCTTGTCTATATAAGTGCTGAACAATTCAGGAATAACGAGATATGTAAGACAAGTTGCCGAACAGGTTTGTAAATGTGCGCCAGTTTGAATGGAAAAACCGAGACGTGATATTAACTCCGCAGCGACGACAGCCAGTCTGTCACAACCCGACTATGTGCCATTTACAGTCGCATTATAAAGAATACAGCACCTGTCAAAAAAACAAAACAAAACAAAACAAAACAAAACAAGTCACTTACACTTTCAGAAGAACTGCACGTTTGTCCCTTAAAAGTTGCTAAAATGACTTGTTTATATAAGTTGATGAAAACTATTCATTTGGATGTGAGGACATCCATTCTGAAAAGCAGCTGCACCTGTACTGTGTTTATCTGAATGTTGTTTAAATCTAAAGCAGATCCTGCGGTAAAATCCATAATGACATCTTCTTGGCTTGTAAATGAAAAAAGTGATGTTTGGTAACACAATATCAGAACATCTGTCATCATTTGTCATCATTTGGCCATTATCTGGCATCCTCAAAATGGTTGGGATTCCAGTACCAGGTGCGGAGGACAATGGTATCCAGTGAGGGAAAATCAGGGAGAATCAGACACACAAGTCATGTATGGTGGTGCACTCATGCTGATGTGATTGCATTCAGCTTATTCATTGTGATGCACTGTTCTCAACCTTAATTAATTGTTTTGCTGAAATATGTTGTAATATGAGTGTTCAGTAATATGTTTTAAGGAATAGAAAGATCCCCTCCTTTTTAAAATTATACAGAAGAAGTATAATACTTTCCATTTAACCTTACAGCCGATGTGCCCTCACTTTTCAGATGTAATATTATTAACCGGAAAACGCTCCATAGGAAGACATAATTCAGTTTCTTTTGGAAGCCAGTGCAACCCCTTAAAAACTGTCCCAATTTTAACAGAAAAACATGCCTGTTTTCTCCTATATGATATTAAAAGTAAGTCCTTTTTTCAAATTGTGCAAATCATACAAACTGCACATGTCAGCCTTCAAAGAGCCTGATTTCAGCCCCCTCCTTCCCCTCTCTCCAGCGACAGAGTCCACATATCAAATTCCTATAAGCTTCAGCTATTCTGCTGGACAATGGAGCCTTTATGATGGTTTGTACACCTGAACCAATCATACCTGCCTATCAGCTAACTGGCCAGCCAATCATATCCTAGTTCACTAACAGTAAGCCTGGACACAGCCTCTATAGGATCAGCCTCTATAGGATCACTGAGCCTCCTCTCTGACATTGACTGCCTTTGAATTGTCGAGTTGATTGTATTTGTGCGAAGCTGTCGAGAGATCAAACCATTACTTTTGACCCTGAAAACCATGATAATTTACATGCAAATTCACTGACTTTGGTACACTGTTTTATATTGTGTTGCGCTATAATCTTAATTCACCCATGGGTCAGTGGCACGCTCACTTCCGGTAGATTAGATTTACTATGTGATGGACTGTTTGGTCTCCCTGACATCAATTCTGAGTTTGCCTATGTGTGCAGAATACAGTTGTGGTTGGCTGACAGTGTAACATATCTGGGTCACAATGAAGCTCACTTTGTGGGACAAGTTCATACACATTCAAAAAAGAACTAAGAGGAAATTTGTTTTTGTGTCACAGTAATTCCACACAGATCATTTGGTGTTAAATTGACAGTGATGTACTGAGCTGTCACGCTCAAAAAACCTGTGTTACATCTAAAGACTCAATGTCTGTTTGGTTTAAATATATCCAAAAGATATATTGATCAGTTGCAAAAATATCAATTATTATATTATTATAATATTCCATTTCCACTAAACCACTAGCAACAATGGATGCTTGTTCCTCACTAACATAAAGTAGCAAACCTTTACATTTAAAGTGTCCTCTAAAAACACTGAACAATACGAAAGGTATTGACTTGTTTTGAGAAAGTTATTGTAGCAGTGAAAGTATTAAAACTGTGTAAACAGAAAAGTAAAATATGAAACAAGAAGCAAAATAATTAAAATCTAAAAAATCTAAATTATGAGATCCAGCGATTGTGGTGTTGGAGAATAATACAACATGTGAACATTTTAAGTAAAGTCAGTTATTGGATGCAGATGCTCTAGGCAAGCTCATATCACACGGTTGTTGGACATGCATTTGATGGTGTTCTTTTCCAAAATGTAAGAAATCCAAGTTAGTGTAAACTGGTCTTACTTTGGAACACTGCAAAATGTTTTTGTGGCAAAACAATGTAGTTCTTAACTTAAATAAGTGATGCTGCTAAATCGCTAAGCCAGAAGATATAAAAACACCTATGTTTTTTTTTTATAAAATGTCTATTTTTTTCTTTATTGAATAAAGACCTTAAATACTCACTGTTATGACCATAATACACTTACATACTCTCTAGAGATCTCGAAAGGCTCACAGTGGCACTATTTCACAAGTTATTTTCCTTCTGGTTTTTAAAGGGTTAATCTCCACAGTCAGCAATTCTCATTCATTAAACGTTCATACGCACATATTTGCTCCCACATTTTGTCACTCTCGAGTTGTCCTATCATGAATAAAAGAAATCTTATCTAAAAAACAATAAAAAATATTAAATCCAAAACATATATATATATATATAAATATATAAATATGTGCACATGTGTGTTTGTGTATATAAATATATATAAAACAAGATAAAAGAATTGAAATAATTACAACATGTAGCACCCATTAAAAGCCATAAGATGAGTTTTAAGAAGAAATTTATAAGAGGACGCTGGGTTTTCCGCAGCTGAGGGGCCTGGACCGCAATAGCCCTGTCACCTTTAGTGACATGTTGAGATTTGGGAACCAGCAGAAGGATCCTGCCGGGGGATCTCAAATACCAATCAGGTTCACAGGGAGTTCATCAGGGAGATAGCAGTAAAATCTGAAAATCAATTATAAAACTGACAGGTAACCAGTTAAGTGCAGCAAGTCACGTAACGTATCGTCATGGCATCATACTGCACATTATGCTCTCATGTGATATATGAAGTGAAAGCCTACTTTGAATGATGTTGGTTGTAGACTATACTGTATGTCCTTATATTGCATGCTAAGTATAAACACTGAACTGAAAACATTTGGTTTGACTTCTCCAAAATGGAAATACAAGAGGTTGCAGTGTGACTTAACACTTGCACATAGCATGACCGTGTCTGCGTCTTTTAAGTCTGTAGTTGTTGACAACATACGTACATATTCCCTGTTCTAAAAAAAACCCAAAAAACAATCAACTCCCCCGGACCACATTACTATAAACAAAAGAGACTGACTGAGGAGGTCTAAAACAGAATACAGGAAGAAAGCTACTACTCACATCTGGTTTGAAAAGGAGGAAGCAAGGATGAGCTTTCTCGGTAATGAACTCCAAAATAAGAGAAGAGAGAAGAGGAAACATTTATGTGGTTACTGAAGGGGTCTGTGTGTGTGTGTTCATTGTGTGTCTGCATGCAGTGTGTACTTCTGCATGTGCATGAGGGCATGGGTGTGTGTTGGTGTGAGCACTTGCGGTTTCATCATATGCTGTGACTGTGGCAGTATATACACACTGTAGACACAAATAAGTGTTGAAAGAGTGTGATATTTTTGTCTTTGCCTCAGACTGCATCTGCAAAGTAGCTAGTCATTGATTTTGTTCACTGACTGTCTGAGTGGCTAAATATCTGAAAAGTCACTAAAAGGAGCTGAATATTCACAAAAGGTCAGCGTTATTTAGTGAAAGTGACGTTTGCCTACATTTTAACGTAGCGTATGTCTGTATTTATCTGCAGCATGAAGGCACAAGCTCGAATCGTCACATGCACTTAGCAGATGACAGTTGTATGCAAAAGTGTGTGTGATTGTATGTGTTTACAGGGGCAATGACATCAGACAGCATTGATTTGCCTAACTGTAGTCTGCAAGTCACAAAGCAGGATTGTAGGATAACACCCACTGTCCAGCTAGTATGCAAATCCCAGAGATGCATGGACTGTGTGTGTGTATGTGTGTGAGAGAGAGTGAAATGATAGAGAGTGGAAATCAAGTGGGAGTAAGAGGAAGATAAAGAGAGTAGAAATATGTCTTTAGAAGAGTAAAAAAAAGGAGAGGCAAATGGAAAGACGTCAGTTGGTTAAAGTTTATGTGTTTATGAGGGAAACAGATGAAGTAGAGAATGTGTGGGACCCGAATGAGCAAAGTCTCACTCTGCGACTGTCCTGTTATACATCAGGAAGCCTCACATGGTTCTGTTGCAGATCTGTACATGTGGCATGCAAGTTGTGAATAAAACTGGGAACCTAATTGTCAAAAAAAAAGAAAGAAACAAAAGACTCTACATGCTAGCAGCTCTGTGAGGCTGCTTACGTACAGTGGTGCTTTTTAGCTAAATGCTAATGCTAGCATAGCAATGTGCTCACAATGGCAATGCTAACCTGCTGATGTTTAGCAGGTATAATATTTACCATGTTCCCCATCATTAGAGCTAGATTGGCCGATGTTACCTTGTTGCAGATATATCGTTATTGGTGTCTAAGTCGGTAGCTGTTGCAGTGCAGAAATGTCAGACTAGGTCTGAGTTCATTTAGAAACAGTGTCACCATTATTGGCAAAAAATGTATTACTTACAAACACGCACACACATGCACCTTAGATTACTCTTCAATACAACTAACAGGGTTTCTGCCAATGACATGAAAGGCAAGAGCACGTTTGTTTACTTCTCTTTCCCTATTGCGTAAGACTAGCACTCTGGCAGTCTGCCTCACTTAATAATAAAGAACAATTAACAATACATTAAAAAAACATTGATATTACTTTTACTGCTAAAAAGGATGACTAAATATGGTTGCAGTTGTGGACTGGTCTTGGCTCTAGATTAAAAGTTAGGACCACCAGAGTTATTACACTTCATCCCAAGAGAGACGTAAATGTGTGTACCAAATTCCATGGCAATCCATCTAATAGTTGTTGAGATATTTCATTGTGGACCAAAGTGGACAGACCAACATCCTTTCTTTTGATCCATGCTCCTAACAGTCACATGCCCAACATGATCTACATCAAACTCATAATATTCTTACAAATATTTACTTTGGCATGAAGCAAACTTATAGAAATTATGTGATTACCTGAGCCTGCTTTCCTTTGAGGCAGGAAATATATTATATAGATAAACAATATTGTGTTTCATGGGCCATTTTGTGATTTGGTACATCTCCCTTAATCTTGCAGACAACCGACCACATGCAGCGTTGGAATATAACTACGTTTACTCAAGATCTGTACTTTCCTTCTACTCCTCTACATTTCAGAGGGAGATTTGGTGCTTTTTACTCCATTACAATTATGTGATGATAATTGATATGCTTATACAGTATAATACTGTGCTATACATCTAATCTACTCAGTGGTATACACAACATTAAACTGCTTTTACATGTTTTTTATTTACTTTTGATAACATTTAGCTGATAATACTTAAAATTTTAAATTCAGGAATTTTACTTGTGTCTTTCGACTGTGATATTTATTCTTAAACCTGCAGTGCGGAACATTTGTATCCCCATCTGGCAGTGAGATTAATCACACAAACACTGTCGACACGTGCTTTTGATGTATGCCACCAGGTAAGCTCGCTCCAGCCTCATATTCAAAAAGAGAAATTTCACAGTTCAAAGGAAATAATCCATTATTTAGGTAGGGCAAATGTAATAAAGTACAATTTATCCAGTTTTAAGCCACATTTCTATGATCCACTTTTAAGATCTTGGTCGTTTGTTACCATATCTTTCAACCAGATTTAAGTCATCGGACACCTGGATCTTTAGTTAACATGAGCAAACATGATGTTACTCCACAACGTCATTAAACTATGTGTTTTGGGTTTTTTTAATGTGAGAGACCCCTAGCGGCAGAAAATGACATACTGTGCGTTTAATACACCTGGTGCTCAGCTATAATTATTACACACAAAGAAAAACAATACCTCCCCTAGTGGTCAAATCAGACATTCATATAAACAGCTCCTACACCCTAGCCCCATACTTGTGGTGGTGTGCAATTACAATTACCAAATAAAATAATCCAAAGGAGCCAAAATATAAGCATGTTTGTGCATTCATCTTCCTTCTTCATTGACCAGAGGTTACAAGGACATTGCCATTGTTGTGATTTGATCTTTACCATCAGTCCTTAGTTGCGTGCTTCCATTAACATGCAAAGCTTGGTGACAGTTCTTTCAAGGAAGCATGTTTTGGTCCTCAGTTGTAAGCGGACTGTACCTTTCCTATCTGAAAAAGGTCTTTGTCACTTTACCATCAACCAGGAACTATGCTGAGCAGAGGGGTCCATGATAACAACAATGACAGTAACAATGTTAACACATTAGTTCCTGCGTGGTTTCATCAGTTTTGTCTTTCCCGGAGCAGTGGCAGATATGTCGGGACTCACCTTTTCCAGAAAATAGATGAATGAAATTGTTTCAATCTTCGTTTATAAATGTAGAAATAATTTTCCTCAAAGAGGAAACTTGACCACATCGACACATAAAACATCAGATGGCATTTCTGCATGAGTCAGGTCAGTACCCAGTGAATAGGTTACCTAAAGATGTATTGCTCAACTAGCCATGCATGTAAAAACCACGCCATGTCTTTTGAACAGATTTTGACCTCTATTATCTTTAAATGGACCCTAGTAATCCATTCACATATTCATAAATGGTGGCATGTCTGGCAGAATTCTTTCCACTGGTAGGCCAGCCATTTTTTGTTGTCCAACCTTTCCTGAAAGATGGCAGCACATCACACAGTCAGTAATAACCTTTTTGCAGGCTGACTTTGCACTAGTGATCCAATAGGTTTATTGGAATAGCAGATAGCACGTGATTACATCCAGGACGCCCAACTTGCTTGTGAATGTGCTGCAGAAGGTTAGATATGGGTTGATTCTTCAACAAAATGATAGGATGTTTTATTGCCTCAGGCATTAATGCCTCCTCCTACTTCAAACTGTATGTCCCCGCTGCATTGCAGACATCCTTTCTGTAAAGACAACAGTTTCGTTTTGGAATCTATCCTGTTGACCGTAGCGAATAATAGCCATTTCTACATTGCTGAAATCATCCTTAGTCAGTAGCAGAACCGTTGGATTGTTGTTTTACATCTTGTTTTTGCTACAGTTCACTGACTTTACTTACTTCTTAATTGTTGAAGTACAGCTTTAAGCTTCCCTACTAAAGTGGCTGAGTAAAATTTGAACAATCACTACAAACTGCATAACCTACTCCATATTTTAAATATAGCCGCGAGCGGCAATGATCGGGATCCAAGAAAGTCGCGAAGAACGCAACATTTGACATTTTCAGAGGAGAAGAACGGACGCAGACGATTTAAGAGATTAAAGAATTTGGACTTTGAGATAATTGCGGAAACGCCAACTTTGGGTGAAATGTTCAACCCACCAGCGGCATTTTGTTTTTCCAAGATTTAAAGTTTAAGTTGCACAAACACTTTCAGGCAGAGAAAAATAAGATTTAAGTGTCACAGGATCCAAATTAAATAGAGAACTACTATGATCTGAACACCACCATTATCAGCAAGTCCGCCTCAGCCACCTTGGGATTTGGACCCTGGACCTTTAGATCTCCAGAGTAGGTGACTTACTGACTGAGCTACTGGTGAGAGGCGATTTCTCCACACCTTCTCACAAGTGGAGGCAGTGACGTCACGTGCCAGCCCTGGATAGTTTTTTCAGTTAAAACTTAAAACGCTTACAAATGTAAAGATGGTGGTGAGAAAATTCTGAATAAAATCACACATCATTCTGCTGGTTTTGGGTGTGTTGTTGTTATTATTTTGGTATTTGATCCAAAAAGAAAATGTTGTGCATACTGTCCAAGTTACAGCAAGATACTGAATATCACTGCAGACTCACCGTTTGACCGGTCTGAAAACCCATAAAAACACTTGATATCAGTGTTCTGTCGATCTCTGTCGAGTTTGGTAGCGTTTGAAGAAAGACTTGTGGAGACATAGATGTTAATTGAATTAGCATATTCTGAAAAATATAGAGTGACTGACTTCTGAATTGGCCATAGGTTGCAGTGAGGCAAACACTGACGTCACAAAAATTTCAGCTCTCTAGGACATATGGATCATTTTCTTAGATTTTTTGAAGTTTGGAACGAGAAATGTCTAGAAATTTACATTTCTTGTAATAAGCCACACCCACTTTGCGCAATCATTACCAAATTTTATACATCAACTGAGTAGGGACCCGAGATCGTACAAACTGAATTTCGTACAAATCCATCCAGCGAATTACGAGGTATAAACTTTTTGCAAGTGTAGAGGAACAATATCCCAGGACTGCTCAGCAAAGCTCGGGCCAAGCATCTGAGCAGACGCGTCAAGTTTGGTGACAATCGCTTAAGCCAGTTTTGATTTACGGGAATTTATGTAAAATTATACATAAATACACAAAAGTACAAATTTTTGGAAAAAAAAAACAGATTGACATATCAAAATTCTTTTGATAACTTTTGATCAGCGACGTCTGTAGATGATCCTGCCAAAGTTTCAGGTCAATTGGCGAAACCATCTGGGACAAAAATAGGTTGTAGAGAAAAGTGTTAAAAAGTCATATAATTTCACATTTTTAGAGAAGAAGACCATTAAAGCAAAGATGCAGATGAATCCAGAGATTAAAATAATGACAGACGTTTGACTCTAAACAAAGCTGTCTTCGAGATAATTGCAAAAACACAAAGTAGATTTTTATAGCGCCACCATGAGGTCTATGAGGGCAATTTTTTTTTTTTTTGCCTGAGTAGTGGGTGGAATTTGCAACCTACGTGCCAATTTTGGTGAGTTTTTGCTGCCTAAACACTTTTAGCGAAAAAAAAAAAAGAAAGAAAGAAAGAAAGAAAGAAAGAATAAACACTACAAAAACAATAGGGTTCCAGCAGCTTTGCTGCTTGTATCCCCAAAAATACTAACCTATCCAAGAGCAGTAACTCGACATCTGTGAATGCCCTCAGCCTCTTCCTATGAGGACAAGATACACCAATGGTTTACCATGTTTAGGGTGACCAGACGAAAATAGGTGAAATTCGGGACAGGGGAGTTGTGGGTGGGCATGACCTCCAGTACAATACATTCAGTGTCAACAAACAGTAAAACCAAAACAAAGTGTCCATGAAGTTAGCTGTGATTAGGACAAAACACAATGATAAAAGCATCTAATAGTGTGAAAATCATGATCTGTTAAATTGACATTTATTAATTTTAGCTGACCCTTTTATCCAAAGCAACTTAGAATTTACATATATATCAGAGGTTGCACACATGTGTCGGATCTCTCCTTCTCCATGACTACATGTAGACTACACTTACCCCATCCTCTGCAGTGCCCTCCGGGGTGCCACTTTTGTGAATAAATGTTGTAAAGTGCCCTCTAAGGTGCAAAAAATATGATGAATGGCCCTCTGCAGGGACAGATTATCACAGAGCCTACTGGGCATGTGCTCAGGGCCCAATATCGTATCGCCCAAGAAATTTAGCTGTGCTTAGTTTAGCAGTGAAGCAGCTTTTGTTGATACTCAGAAGGTGTGAATTTCCAACGAATACTCATTAACCCGCGTCATTCAGTTTATGAACACTGTTGCCCTGCCACGTGAAGCTGGTGCCCTTTTTGTAGTTTTTTGTCGCCCCTGCCCCTCAGACCACCTTAGTCTGCCACTGCAGCTGAGTACTTCTTAGCACTACTGACCCTGGTATCTGTTATTTGAGTAAGGGCATTGTCATAGTCACAGACAGACACACATACATTGTAGTGCTAATCTCCCTTGCAGTGAGCATCTTTTTGATTCAGCAGCGATGATGCAAAATGACATACAGTATAAATAAGCACACTGCACAGCCAATAACCCCTGTTGGTTTTACCACATTTCAGGGTGTAAGAGATGGAAAACGGTGCATCTGATGATGTGGAGGCGCTGTGGGAGAAGGTGGAGTGTAAGCGTTATGAACTGTGTCGGACCATCTCCCCGGCAAAGCTCACTCCTTACCTTCGCCAGTGCAAAGTCCTGGATGAACAGGACGAGGATGAGATTCTTAACTCTATGCTGCTGGTCTCCAAAGCAAATCGCACAAGTAGGTGGACAGATGTGTGTGTGCGTGTCTGTGTTTGTAGAGGAAGTATTGATGTATCCGTCATTTTATCTCTCACAATAGTTTTCTCACCCCAGGCTTTAAACCAGACTTAATACGCTGCAGTGAAAGTATGTGGTTTTGGGCTTTTGTGTTTTGAACTTGAAGTATGTTAATCAATCCTCTGTCAGGCCGCCTACTTGACATCCTCCACACTAAAGGAGAGCGGGGGTATGTCGCGTTTCTGGAGAGTCTTGAGTTTTACTACCCTGACCTGTACAAGCTGGTCACAGGGAAGGATCCCACTCGACGCTTCTCCACCATCGTAGGTGAGACACACACCTATGGATGCAGACACACGCACATACATGCATGGACACACAACTTTGACATACATAGAGAGTTTGATATGGGTTTTAGTAATGGATAATTATTGTGTTTCTGAACTGGAGCAACCCAGGACTGGAATCTGCTTGAATTGCTTAAAAAACTTTTTATCGTAAAAAAAACAGGTATGAAAGGATTACATTAAAAGAAACCCATTTAATTGCCAGCTGTACAGTAACACAGTCTAACCCTACAACAATTTTCATAGATCCTGTTGTGCTGGTTGAGGTGATAATTTATCTAAATCATCTTACAATGCAATCCTGTCACACTAGGTAGAGTAGATGGTGCATTATATGGAGAATATATTATACTGTAATGTGTTATTTTTCTCCGCCTCTCCTCTCCACCTGCTGCCGGTTCTTCACTGCAGTGGAGGAGGGTCACGAGGGTCTGACCCAGTTCCTGATGAACGAAGTCATGAAGCTGCAGCAGCAGTCTAAAGTCAAGACCCTGCAGCACGTTGAGCTCAGCAGGAAGAACTGCACCCTGGAGGACGAGCAGAAGAAGCTACGGCTGGCCAATCAGGAGCTTCAGGCCTTCCAACAGAGTAAAAATACATTATTATTATTTTGGATATTTTCTGATCATAACCCGTAAGCGTCCCTCCATCTGCGTTTCTCCACTGCATTCTTTACACAAGAGGAGACTTCGGATGGTCATTGATAAAAGATGCTCAGTATCTGAAATGGTTGATCATCAAATCCAAGTCAAAAACTTATCCGCATTTACTGAAAGTGCTACCCCATCACAAACCGCACATGGTGCACCGCAGTTGAGTTTATTAAGGCTAAGTTGCCAGTCACATTGTCTACCAAAGCCTATTAATAAAACTAGGACGCTGTGGTAGGCACTTTGTTATCATATCCTGTGTAGTTGAAACCGGCAGCTGGTGTACAGGCACGTTCACTTATAAACAAATGCTAAAAACATTTTGAGAGTACTGTTCAGGACAGGTCAAATCAAATGAGGAAGATGTGGTTGGCAATGCAACTGTGAAGGAAACTAAGAGCGGACATATCAAGAAGTGGTCTGCCTGTTCACCCCTATGTTAACTGCACCGAGAACCTTCAAGTGTAGCTCCAGTGTGTGTTCACGCAATTGAGCTATAAAATAACGTAATGACCCTTCCTTATTTTTTAGTGCCCTAGGTCAGGGTGACATCTTACTCAACTTCTCTAACTGCAATGTTATGACCTGGCTTGTTTCCCTGTTCTACATCTCTGTATTCATATAGCTCAGCTATTCGTGACAATAATAAATAAATAAAGGCTGTTGCTCACTCAAGCCAACAGGTGCTAACTAACACTGCTAACACTGGTGAGCCAGCTCAGAAGGGAGCATGAGGAGCTTAAAAAAGATAATTAGGTTTATTTACTGTGTCTCTGTGCTAGTTAGTTCATTCAGAAATACTCTCATTCTTGTTGCTCTAGCTAACAGGAGCTAACAGACTAAATCAGGTAGCAGTTGTTGAACTAGCTAGCTTACAAGAGGCAGTGGACACGAGGTTGGTTGAAAGGTGAGCGATTACAATACCACGGTCATAAAAAGTGAATTATATTATTAAATTATTATTATTATTATTATTATTAAATAAAAATGATATCTTATACAACTATGTTGTTATGACGATTAATAATCATTTCATAACAATTGGATTTATTGTCTTTATTTTATTAATATTGAAATCTTGGTGCTCCATATTAAAAACTTTTTTGGATTTACCTTTTGACATAACATTACTTTTTTATTTATACATTCTGTAATAATGGCTAAAGCAACTGGTTACCTTCTAGGACTATTATCCTGGACAAGACATGCATGTGCTACTGTTTAAATGACTACGCTTGATTCTCCAGGGTACAATAAGTTAAGAGAAGAGAGAAACACCTACAGCGATGAGCTGCTGAGAGTGAAGGATGAAAACTACAAACTGGCCATGAGGTACGCGGCGCTGAGTGAGGAGAAAAACATGGCTGTGATGAGGAGCCGGGACTTGCAACTAGAGGTAATCAAGGATATGTGAATGCATGAAAACACATAGATTTATATAGTCATTACCAATTGCAAAAATATCCAATAAGAAATGAGCAATATGGGTATTTGAGGGAATAAATCAGGGATCTCCCCCTCAGCTCCATGCTAGTATCTCACTATTCATTCTGTGTCCTCTATGTATAGATTGATCAGCTGAAGCACCGGCTGAACAAGGTGGAGGAGGAGTGTAAGATGGAGAGGCGGCAGAGTCTCAAGCTGAAGAATGACATTGAGAACCGGCCAAAGAGAGAGCAGATATTTGAGCTGGAAAGAGAAAACGAAATGCTCAAGATCAAACTACAGGATCTGCAGTCCATCATACAGGTACTGTATTCTTAAACACACATTCATGCACACACACGATTAATACGCAATGTAGCCCTTGGCCTACTAGAAGTTTTTTCAGTCAGGAAAGCAAACCTTCTTTGTAGAGACAGAAGCTTAGGCTGATTTTAATCAACTACTATTAGCTATCTGTATTCTTTATGTGTACATAATAACATACAGTTACGTAACTTCCTGGAAATATGTTACATCCCTGTCACAACTTAAACCTGTGATGTAATTATACAAAGCATACATTAACATTCATTTGGAGTTATTTTTCTGGATAGCCAATGAATGTAAGTCCTATATACACTCTCCTTTTAGCTCTTTGGTCTCCACCAGTTCCTGAGAAAAATATCTTTAGAAGCAAAATGCTCCAATATACTGATCATACCCAACAATGTGTGTGTTTCTTAATGCACAGCCTGGACCCCTACCTGCATCAGACAAGGCCATCCTTGACATTTTGGAACATGACAGACAGGAAGCACTGGAAGATAGACAGGATCTGGTCAACCGTCTCTACAACCTCCGTGAAGAAGTCAGACAAGCAGAGGAACTACGAGATAAGGTAATAAACACACAAGCAAGTACATATTCACATTTGATATGTGGAAGTTAGATAAGTGGTCTTGTGATGAGATTGTGGCTTGTTTGAATCTTTGTTAGAATGTATGATTGTTTGGACTAAGAATGTGATGCAGAGTAGGGGTGGGTGCACGCAAAGTTTGGCAAAAACACAACTTAGAAACACAAACCCATGACCAGAAAGGCCAAATACCCCATGAGACCATCTGTGAAACACACCCTGTGCAAAAACCCCATCTCAGGCCTCTCTTTCTATGTAACCTGGTCTTTCAACTTTCTCTCTCTGTGTTTCTCTTCCTGTATTTGCCATATACTATAATTAACTATAAATAACACTACTTGTGTGTGTGTGTGTGTGTGTGTGTGTGTGCGTGTGTAGTACCTGGAGGAGAAAGAGGATCTCGAGCTGAAGTCCTCCACACTGCAGAAGGACTGTGAGATGTATCGCAACCGAATGGACACCATCACCATACAGCTAGATGAGGTGGAGAAGGAGAGGGATCAGGTGAGAGTGTGCACGCACGCACACACACACACACACACACACACACACACACACACACACACACACACACACACACACACACACACACACAGATTGTTGCCACTGTGTGTTATGAACATTTGCAATATTGTCCATGTTTATGTGTATTTATGAATAAGATGTTTTTATTGTTGTGTTGCTAACTTCCACTCTCCCACTGCCACAGGCGTTTCGAGCCAGAGACGAGGCCCAGCACCAATTCTCCCAGAGTCTCATTGACAAAGACAAATATCGCAAGCAGATCAGAGAGCTGGAGGAGAGGAGTGATGAACTGCAAATTGAGATTGTACGCAAAGAAGCCAAGCTAGTCACATTGGAGTCTCGCCTAAGACGGGTGTCCAAGGACGTTGTGTTGGACCAGGTTAGACACAGCAGAGTAGATTGGTGTACAAGGTTAATGTGGATGATAAATGCTCATATTGCATCTCTGGAACTTGCATCTCAGCTAGCACAATTCCCATTGTCTACTTTCGAAAATTTGCCAGTATTTTTTTTCTGTTATTACAGAGTCTGCCGAGGGACCTGCCTCCGACCATTATCTCTCAGGGGGCGGAGATCAAATCAGAATGGTCAAGCGATGAGTCGCCAGAGGATAAGTTTTTATCTGAGGAGCCTCGCCTCAAACGCAGACCTAATCTCAAAGCAGGGGTCAGCCACTGTCCACTACTTACACTTTCTTACTTAGTTACTTAATGGACATTATAGTTAAGGCCAGGTCCCGTATTTATCAAACTTCTAAGAATAGTCCCACATAAAGACCTAACTTTATTAACCTATTTACTCCTACTTACAAAGTCTCTTACTCTCAAGAAGTTTAGGACCTTTAAGAGCAACTCTCAAGTGATCATATTAATAATCACACATAGGAGCAGCAACAGCCAATCAAAGACAAGGATTATCCCTACGTTTGCCCTATTTTGAATATTTTAATTTAGAAAAATCCTTACATTTTACTCAGTGATGTTTTTCGGCTTTATTTCGGTTTATTTTCACATTTTCAAAAGTTAACTTCATTTGTCCTTAATATCTCCAGTAGAATTTATTTACAATTTCAATATATTTATCATGTATATAGGGCTGAAATAATATGGCACTAAAAGGAAAACTTAACTGGAGCAGGAAAGAAATTCTGCTGATATCATGAATTTCGTCACACATGCAGACAGTATACATGCATGGAAAGTGCCACGTGTATCTGTGTTTGCACCAATGACAAATGAAAAAGAAAAAGTGGCCTATTAAATGATCAAATCAAACACAAATAAAAGACTAAATGAACTCTATTCTGAATGATACTGCTACACGTTAATGTGTAGCTTCCATTCTTAAGATACAAGTAGAAGTAAAAGTGAAAGTTTTTACTTTAATCTTTCACTTAAGTCCAAAATTTCACATTAAGCAGTTCGATAAAACACAAACATGTGCCTCGATTATTGCAGTGCCCTCCTGGTGGGTCTTTCAGCTTGTGCGGTGAAACCCCTGCAACTGGTTCAAAATGCAGCAGCGCATCTTGTTTTTGATCAGCCCAAAAGGGCTCGCATGTCACTCCATTACTGAATGACCTCCTCTGACTACCCGTGGCCTCACGTCTTAAATCACATTTAAGTCACTAATGCTTGCATACCGAGTGACTACTGGGTCTGCACCCATCTACCTAAACTCCATAATACAAGTTTACGTTCCTTCTCAACCACTGCGCTCCTCCAACGAACACCGCTTGGCTCTGCCATCCCTTCACACAAAGCAGTCTCAGGCTGTTGTCATCTGTGACACCACGATGGTGGAACGCTCTACCACATGCCATCAGAGCAGGGGCGTCCCTCTGTAACTTCAAGAAGCTCTTGAAAACTTTCTCTTATAACACCTCTAACATCTTACCTCTAACGTGCATTTCCTGTGCCATTCTTCTTCTTCTTCTTCTTCTATCCCTGTACAATTCTCTTGTATTGACTTGTATTGTTAACTCTTACTTCTTTCCCTAGATATTTTCCCCATTGATGCCATAGTTGCTATAAGCTCTTACTAGTACTTATTATCAGTTGTAGATCTCGTGCTGTAATGATGCTTTGTTGTAGCTTGTATGTTGTTGCTTGTATGTTGTTCCTCAAGTCGCTTTGGATAAAAGCGTCTGACAAATGAGTAAATGCAATGTAATGTTATAAACATTAGCCATATAGGAAGGAAGTATATGTTATCAATACAAGTACAAAATAACCGTAACTAAAAGACTTTTATGTTTTGTATTTTAGATCAGAGTTAAGTCTCCTGTCTGTGTAGCCAAAGACCTTCAAGTCAACTCAGAAGCAACTCAACCTGCAGGTAACACATGGCCAAGTAGTTCATTCAGATAGCATATTTCACAGTAACAGATGTAAGGGCAGAAAAGTGTTTTCTTCTTACACTTATCATCTTTTATGCAAGTACTTATAAGAGCTCTATTTTTCTCCTTTTATTATGTCTTATATATTGTTTTAAATATTTAACCTGTTCCATCTTTAATATTGTTCTTGTTATTCCAGTCTGTCCACATGTGTGGGGTTTAGGTCAGGGATGTGGGGTTGTTGATTGTTTTCCTCACTAGCTGTTCTTCTCCTTCCTTGACTGTGATCAGTCAGACTGTGTAAATGATGATGCAATTGTTTGCTCCCGGCCAGACGTTAGTGACAGTCTTAGGAGACAGAACCTCTGGTCCAGCTGATTTTGTTGTAGTACTTCTCTGTTTATTCTCTTTTGTTAAATAAATTCTTCAAAGACAACGGTTCGTTGTAACTCAATTATTTGCTCAACCTCTCACCAGGAATACAATTTCCACGACAACAGTAAAAGTTAATCCACATTTGTCTCCAACTTTCAGCTCTGTCAGTCAACGGAGGAGATTGTCTGGAAATCCAAATGCCAAACTCGCATGTCAACAGCCACTCCCTCCCTGCCTCCCCCAGCATCCCGATATCCCCCACACATCCACTCTACTCAGCCCCCCAACTCTCGTACCCCTTCTCCCCATCCCCCTCCCCCCTCCCCTTAGGGGAACAGTCCAGCAGACCAAATATGGTGAGGTCTACCTTCTTAAAATATTAGTATTTTTATCTCTTAGTTTTGTGTTGTTTTGTTCTGTATTTGGTAAAAATTATGAACACATTGTTCACTTGAGACATACTTGAGTTTCCGTGTCTGTAATTGGAACGTATGCTTTGTTCACTTGAAAAATCCAGCTGCGTTACCGTAATGACAGCATCCTGTCTACGCTCCCCGAGCCGCCAGAGAAAGCATCACTTTACCGCAGAGAGAGGGAGAAGGAACATGACTTCGTACCCCGCAGGTAGTCACAGCCCCATAGTCTATACTATTTAATAAATGTGATCAATTTAGTGATTTCTTTCTCCTTTTTGTGAATTTGACCTGGTTTGAATTTCATTTCCTGTTATGAATGGTTTCAAAATAGTCTGATGTTGGGTCTCTTTTAGCCCCTTGGACTTTGATAGTGACAACATGGAGTTTGGTAAAGTATACTTTAACACATTGTCCAAAATCGTACTAATGACGTGTTTGACTGTATTTATCTTCTGTCTACCATTTTTTAAATGAATCTCTCTGCCTGTCTGTCCCTTCCTTAGAGGACGAAGTAAATTGTGGTCCACCTTCAGTCCACTCATCCTCCTCGTCCCATCAGTCCGAAGGAATGGACACCTACGACCTGGAGCAGGTCAACAATATCTTCAGGAAGCTCTCTCTGGAGAGGTACACTACAGACACTCATGCACTCAAATACACAAGAGTTACGCTCACTTAAAAAACACCTTCCAACGTCAAAAATGTTGTGTATGTGTGTTTGTCTGTGTGCAGGCCGTTCCGTCCGTCTCTGTCCTCCTTCTCTAGGATCAGCTCTTCCCTGAAGCCGGTGCAGGAGCTGTCATTGCTAGGTGACAACCTACTGAAGGAGATCACTCTGATTGGTGGCAACGACAGCGGGATTTTCATCTCATCCGTACAGTCGGGCTCCAACGCTGAGAAGGCGGGGCTACGAGAGGGCCACCACCTCCTGTTGGTATGTAGTTTACAGGCTGCATGAGTTAAACATGGGCTGTAAAATGAGGGAATGTTCAGCGAGGTACATTTTTGTCCAATTAAAACCACTGGATATACAAATAGAAAAGAACCAGTAAGCGCCTAGAACGTACATAGACATTTCCAGAAGAAAGTGTAACAAATGCAGTGTCACAGTTTGTCAAACACAGAGAACATGAGAGATTCGACCCAAAATGCAGACGTTTCATATTAACAGATGACATTCGTTTCTCTTGATCCCTTGTCCAATACCCGTTATCTATAATCAAGGGACTAATTTGCAGAAGTACCAAAATTAGACATGACACTACAAAAACATGAACACTTAAATCTGTTCATCTGTCTTGCACTGTGATTGGCTGACCAGCTTGAAGGATGCGTACGTGGGGAGAACCAAAGCATTTCATTGGATACCAGCACTCAGGAAGAAGCCCACTGGATGCTGCAGCACTGCTCTGGACCAGTCAAGCTGCACTATCGTGCCAACTATGACTGTAAGCGGTGTTTCCTTCACACTTGTATAAATTTTTTTGTGTAACGTATGTACTGTATCTGTAAATTTAAGTGTGTGTGTTTGTATGCTCTAGCTCTCCGTCGT
>NW_024041981.1:0-4217 GCF_014851395.1 Micropterus salmoides | reverse complement strand
CACAATGAGGTCATTAACAACTTTTATTAAATCATCATTATCACCACAGGCTCAATCTATACAATGTACAGCTATAAATAAGTAGGCTTTTTTACAAAAAAGATCAGATACAGAAGCATATACAAACAAGGACAAGAGGACATTCTTACATTGGTGTGTATTATTCATGTTGTGGGGACATCAATCTGTTTACACAGTGGAATTGTGGAAACTCACCTTCGTTTTAAGAACAAAAGATGTATGTCAATGTAATGTCATCTGAAGTGATGTATAGGCTACATGACTACGTGTGTGTGTGTGTGTGTGTGTGAGTGTGTAATGAAATGAAATGAACCACATTGTTGGTTGCACTTCAATTGGCTGGTGAGGATGATGGGGATGAGTGCAGTTTAGGGATCAGCCTCATTAGAAAGACAATTCATATCTTATACTTAGAAATAGAAAGAAAAACAATGCTCTCATTGGTGTGGCATAATTAATGGTGTGGCATATAATGGTACAAAAACATACAATTCCAAGCACTTGAGTGAAGGGGGCATATTTTCCTCCTCCTTTTCTTTAAGACTGTAGGGGAAGCCCAGTTTGTGGGTATTCTTCATAAAATATTTATTCTTTTGTCATAGCCTATCTACTGTCTTGTGTCTACTTCATTTGATTCTGCTCCTTTTTTCCTTCTAATTGTCTATTAAATGCTGTTTTACATCTTATTTTTTATTTCTATATTTATGTTTATGTGTAGGCTACTTGAGCCTTCACAGATCCCTCTTATGTGAAAATGTACCTGTAAACCTGATTCTGATTTAAAGAAAATTACAAAAAAGTCAACAGAAACATGCACAATAATGTAATAATGTGAATACCTTTTCTGACATGATAGGCCCGAATAAAGAAAAGGATGAGAGCTAAATAAGTAATTACAAACAATTTTAATAATTAATTGAATCATGTCCCTGTGGCGCTTGGGTGTGCTCTGACAGGTGTGGCCGGGACAGTGTGAGGAAAATGATGCACCATTACTAGAGGGGATCCTGTCTGTTTGACGCAACTAAGCTGTCATCATCTTTCATTAAGAAGAGCACCTGCTTCTGTCCTGCTCTAAATACACCTGCTCTGCCCCCCCGCATCAGAGTAGCCTATCATGTTGCCAGTTGTGTTACAAAGCCACACAGCTGCGGTTTCCGGACTTCCCTCAGGTGACGAGGATATTTCCACCTCTGGTCGTCTTGTGACTCGCAGCCACATCTGCGCCGGTGGATGGAACATAAATTGCACCTGCTGAGCATCTCTGCTTCACTCCCAAACCAGACCGAGGACGACAGGCTCCTTTTGCAGCTCACAGCTGGACTTTTCACTCTCTCTCTTTCTCTTTCGTTTCATCATGGAGGCCCAGCGGTATCCCCTCAGTGTCCGTGTAATTGGGGTAATGCACACGGAGAGGAGCAAAGTGAGTTTATTCCCTTTCTTTTTCTCCTTTTTTACGCTGCTTGTTAAAATCTGCATTCTCCTCTTCCAGATGTACGTGGTTTCCGTGCTTTGGTCAGATCAGAGCGATATTATAGTTTATAGAACTTTGGAGGATTTCAAGAAAATGCACGTAAGTAGCCTGTAAAATACGCTTATGTCTTGATTGTTGTTTTTAATAAGAGTTCTGTTACATGTACTTCTTTATTGCAGAAACGAATGAAGAAAGCGTTCCCATCCGCAAGGAAACTGAACAAATCCGACAGAGTCATCCCCACATTTCGAGGTGAGTGTGCGTTATCTGTAGCCGCAGATTGCGTGGATCACAGTGTGCAGTTAATGTGCAGAGCACGGGCTGCAGGATTCTGACCTCTTGCGTCCTATTTTAGACAAAAGGGCGAGGCGGAGCGGCCCGAGGAAGGGCCCCACTAAGTCACTGCAGCAACTCAAGTTCTTGCAGAAATACTGTAATGAGCTTCTGAGCTGCGACCCCGGGTCTCTCAGTCTACAGACCTCATCCAGTTCTTCCACCCCAAAGACCAGGACATGCAACCGGAGTTCGCCAAGGACAGGTACGCATAACATATTTAGGCCTATTAAAATACCATGCCTTTGTTTAAGGGTGCACTCCGTGGACAAGATTTTGACATTTTAGAGTTTGGGGCAAAAACTGTGAATCAATTTACCCCTAATTAGCCTTATAGAACAGATTCTATAACATCTATTGATAATAGGTCTCCTGCACAAGCTGCTCTGTTTTTCTGGATTTTCCTCCTAATTTACCCGCTGCTCTCCTCTTCAGCGTCATGATCATGCCATCAGACGACGACAGCACGATGCGCGTCACGCCAAGGGTGGGAACGTGACCCAGCCGTTTGTCACAGAGACGTACAGATGCGTGGCCCCGTACGAGACGAAAGACACCAGGAACAAACCTTTCAAAGTGAAAATTGACGAACAAGTGGACGTGCTCATCAAAGACAAAGCAGGTGAGCGAGCTTCAGGGTCCTGTTTGTCCAGTTGCAGGCCTACAGACCCCACGAACCCGGAGTTAAATGTGTGTGTTTGCGTTGGTTCAGGGTGGTGGCTTGTGGAGAATGAGGACAAGCGGATGGCCTGGTTCCCCGCCCCTTACCTGGAGAAGCTAGATGATGATGATGATGATGATGATGATGATAGAGATGAAGATGAAATAGACGGGACTTCTGAAAGAGGTACAGTTTCTATCAACACTTTGCTTATTTGCATAAGCATGCAGAGTGCATACAGGGCTTTGAGGGGGTTAATGTCAATCAAGATGCTATGACATTATGTAGACTATTAAAATTGTTTCATTTTACTCTCAGGAATGCTGTACACTGCAGTCAAGAGCTACAAGGCCACCACAGATGACGAGAAACCATAGCCATCGGTGCAGTTGTGGAGCTCCTCCAGCAGTCTGATAACGGCTGGTGGCTCATCAGGTATTTAACACATTGGCTTTGGCTGAACTTTTTAACATCACGCCACTGAGACCTCCGTGACGGTCAAAAAGGCAGATAAATGGGATGGTTTGTGATGTACAGGATAGATGAGGATAGAAAGAAAGGCAGCATAATGGGGTAATAAGGTAAATAAAGGACCCCATATGTCAGGCTCAGTCACTGCCCAGTCAGATCCGTCAGGACAGACTAAGAATGAAGTGTTTGTGCTCATGTTGACTGCACATTCCTTTAAAAGCAAGTTCCTGAAGCACTCCGCCTGTAACAAAGTTCTTATCTTGATGTAAAACACTTGGATGGCCTGGATGCCATTCATTTGATTTCTTCCATTTGTTAATAGCAGGTGAGGACAAAAGAAAAAGTTTTTTGCATTGTTTACAGCACATTTGTTAGAAGGCAAAATGTGAAAGCACCCAAGGACATACTCTTCTTACATATGGACACTCAAACCAATCCAGATTTTTAACCTCACATTCTTGTCTTTGTTTTGTTTTTAACAGATACAACGGTAAAACAGGCTACGTCCCCACCATGTACCTACAGCCCTACAACTACCCTCATATCAGCATGGCCGCCCGCCATCGAAATCATTGCAAGCCCTCCCTGAGCCTGGAACAGCAGTCCCACCACCTCAGCCGCTCACAAGGAAACCTGGTGCAACCACCTGTCAAGTCCTCCTCACCCCACCTGCTCCAACCAGGCAGCAGGCAGAGAACGCACTCTCTCAACATCCTGTCTGAACAACCCCCTGATCAGCCTGCAAAAAACACAACTGCCTCTGCTACCACCACACCTACGTCCGCAAAGCTCGCCCCTCCACCCATAATCACGGTGGAGATGGACGGAGACGAGGTACAACGTGGCAGGAAGACAATGGATAGCGACTGTCACAACAGCACCTTCAGCTCCAGTGACGACCTCAGTGACAGCTTCAGTTCGTCCTCAGCGAGCTCAACCTTCATCAACCTGAGCTACAGCGCCAATGACGACCGGCTGCGTTTTAGCCGTACGCCTCCCCCGATGGTGAGCAACAGCCTCAGCCCCTCAGGCGGCCCAGAGCGGAAAATGATCCCCAGCGTCTCCGATCCCAACCTCTACAAGGGTCCCACAACACCTAAGGTGCCACCCAGACCGCGGGCCCAGGAGATCCTCACCTGGTGTACCACTGTCACCCGCAAGAACGCCGCCAGGCTCACGCAGACTGAGCTACTGAGTCGATGAAGTTTCTATTGCTACCAATATTTTTACTATTAAGGAACCTCATCTACTCTGTGG